>NC_048306.1:91737032-91919254 GCF_013100865.1 Trachemys scripta elegans
CCCCTGGTTCAGTGTCCTGCCAGTGGTGTAGCCAGGTGGAGGGAAAGGGGGAGCAATAAAAAAAAAAAGGTGCCACCCACTGCGGTGCTTTTACTCACCCGGCGGCGCTCCAGGTCTTCGGCGGCGGGCCCTTCACTAGCTCCGGGTGTCTTCAGTGGCACTGAAGGACCCGCCCCCAAAATGCCGCCGAAGCCCCACGGAGCGAGTGAAGGTCCCGCCGCCTAGGTGCCACCGAAGACCCGGGTGAGTACAAGCGCTGCAGTGGCTGGTGCCTTTTTTCTGATCACTCCCCCTGTTCCCTCCACCTGGCTACACCCCTGCCAGAGCCCGCACCCCCGACCAGAGTCCTCACCCCCTCCCGCACCCCAACCCCAATTTTGTGAGCATTCATAGCCTGTCATACAATTTGTATTCCCCGATGTGGCCCTCAGGCCAAAAAGTTTGCCCATCCCTGCCTTAGATTGTGGGTTCTTTACAGTAAGGATCATCTTTTTGTTCTTTGTTTGCCTATAGGGTGACCAGACAGCAAGTGTGAAAAATCAGGATGGGGGTATGGGGTAATAGGACCCTATATAACAGAAAGACCCAAAATCGGGATTGTCCCTATAAAATCGGGACATCTGGTCACCCTATTTGCCTACCACGATGGGGTCCTGCCTATGACTGAACTGCTAGGCATGCCCACAATACAAATAATAAATAATAATACTATTAGGAGGTTTAAAAGAAAAAAACTGTCTGGGTACTTCATTTTTACAGCATCTCAATGGTAGTTTATGATTTATGACATATATGCAGCACAGTGAAAACATTTAACAGTAGAAAACCAAAAGGGTTAAAAAATGTTAAGCTATACCCTAGCCCCAACACTATTCTTAAACAACAATGAAGGATTCTATTTTATTCTCTAAATATGGCTACAAGGCCAATCATTATGATGATGATTTTATTGCTCTTTCCAACAGAAAGGGTATTTCTCATTACTCTAGCTTCTAAACCAAACAACAGCGAGTGATGTGAATGCTAAATATACATGTATGCTAACTGCTAGACAGATACCTCAAACATACCAGAGGATTTTTTTCATTTAAGTATGAAAATTAATTCATAAATCTTTATATATTTACAACAGTCCTGACACAGCTTATCAAAAATGAGTTGCCTTATGGAACTATCAATGGATAAAAAAAGTCTGATCTAATATTCAGGACACAGGAGATAAATGTAAATGGCCAGGCAACTTCATCTTTTTATTGTTAGAGAAATGTTGTTTTTTCATAACTTTTCCTTGTAGGATTTGTTTTCTCATTTCATAACTGCTCTAACAAAAGAACTGTGCCATCAATTTTACTATACTGAATTATTCATGTAAAAGTATACACACCAAATTCAGTCCACAAAAGGAGAGAAATACAAAAGAGCAAGCTCTCATTATTGGTATAAAACCAAGAAAGCCTTCATATTCACATGCTGTCTTGATAAATATCTGACCCACTACTGTCCCTTAACTCTATAGTTCATAGTGTCCAAACGTGTCCTACTGCCAACACCGCATCCATCCACCCACTTATTCAAAGGGAGCCTTGGTATTCCATTAATCATTCTACCCATCTTTCTTGCTTGATTTTTCTCTTTGCCCCAATCTACTACTGATTAAATAAATAGCAAACTCTTTGGGACAGGGACCACCTATTCATTCTGTGTTTGTACAGTCCCTACCACAGTAGAGTGCTGGTCTGGGACTGGCTCCTAGGTGCTCCACCATACAAACTATCACCCTTCAGTTCTGAGCGGCCAGCTCTAAAGACAGGTACCGGTTTACTAGTATGGGAGTGAATGTTCAAATAAAATAATGTAAAGTTACTATACTAACACTTTTGCTGAGTCTCTGAGCAGGCTCAGTGTAAACTAAATGTTTCCAGGAGTCTAAAAGCAGACTCTAAAATAGTGGGGTATTTGTGAGATTAACGTGAGTGGTGCTTCCATTCTATAAAAAAAATATATATATGGCGATATACCTCTCTCATAGAACTGGAAGGGACCCTGAAAGGTCATCGAGTCCAGCCCCCTGCCTTCACTAGCAGGACCAAGTACTGATTTTGCCCCAGATCCCTAAGTGGCCCCCTCAAGGATTGAACTCACAACGCTGGGTTTAGCAGGCTAATGCTCAAACCACTGTCAGAGCTTATTACAAATTATGGGCCAGATCCTCAGCTCGGGTAAATTGGAATAGATTCAATGAAGTCAGGCAGATTTATTATCTCAGGGTCTGTACTGAAATCAGCCTCCTTACCAAGAATTAATATTGTTTTTACACTATAGTATAGAAATTTTACACTATCATTTTGGCAATGCTAAGCCTTCCCAATTACAAATAACCTAAAATGGTCATTGTTAAAATACTGACATTTCCCATTTGAAAGTAGTTAGCACACTTCAATTCTCTATACTTACTTCCTAATTGAGTATTATACTAAAGACAAATTGCTTTCAAACCGTAAATGTCAACTGTTTCCTAGCAACCAGGAGTATCCGAGAGCTTTCCTTTCGCCCTATGTGCCATCATGATGGTATTCTATGGACGGGGTCATATTTCCTGTTGGGTCCTGGGGCTGAACTTTCCAGGCTCGGCAGCAGAGCATTTTCAGCAAAGTATGCCCAACTTTGGAATGCACTCCTGCTGGTGATGGGCCAAAATCAGAGTTTGGAGAGCCAGCATATCGCCTGTTATTTCTGTCAAATGTCTAACTTACTGTTGGATTCATTTTGGCAGTAGGTTATGGGGGTGGAGGGTTTTTACAAAGGTCTTCATAATAAATGATTTTTTTGTTGGCTAACATCTTTGATTGCATGCCCAGAAGCTGCAGAAGTGGGTGCCATTGCAAAAAGTAATTCCATTAGTCAGAAACCCAATAAGGCCTAGTTATTGCAATATGATTAACCACAGGCAACCTACAAAATCAAACCACCATCTCTTTTAAATTATATCTATAAACAGGGCAGAACTATTCCACTCAAAGCCATTGGTACTATTCAGATGACACAGAGGAAGCAGGGACTAGATGCATCTTCTTAGCTGGAAAGTCCCCCTGGTGTGGTGGTGTAGCCAGCTGTTACACTACTCAGCCCGCCGTGGGCAGGTACAGGGAGCTCATCGGGGGGTGGTAAGTTGGAGAGGAGTAGGCACATGTTGCATTCTGGCTAGGTGCAACTGCTGGACAGTCCCTTGGATTCACCCTTTTATGTCAGCAATGGTGGCAGATTTCACTGACCATGCTCCCTGCTGCAGGAAGTAGGTGGCATACAGAGTTCTTTCAGGGACTGGCCACTACGTGAAGGATTTGGTCCCAGGTCTGTAGATATCACAGTAATTGAATCATTACATATATAGACGAGACCAGTCAAGTGTGGTAGCTTTAAGTTGCCTTCTCTTGATATTATTGATAAAATTAATGTTTTAAGGTATACAGTTACTACATGTGAAATGGTTCTCAGCTCCTACTGGTTGAACTTCTGCAAGCTGGTCCTTTCTAATGCTTTAGAAAAATGTTAAGGGCCTTTAGAGGCCAATGTAATGTGGAAAATGGCCTTAAGGGGTTTGCTGATATGGTTTCACTTTATTTTTTCCCTTCCTAATGTCAGAGTAGAGAGAGAATGTCTATGTACAAATCAGAATAGAGAGTGTGAAAATTTTATTCACAACCATTAGCACGTGAGCAGGATTTCAGCTCAGATTGATTTAGGAATGTGAAATGTAATATGCCCACTAGGGAAAACTGTCATTTGTTTCCCCAGAAAAGACTGATTACAAAACCCTCAGGTTGCCATGCAAACAAATACAATAAATCAGTATTTCAGTATTTTAATACTGTAACAGCATAAAAATTCAAATGACATATAGAGTTGCTGTTTCTTCAAGGAAGCACTAGCTTTCTCCAAAGAACCATACGAACAACAAGAGGCAGTTGCCTAAGGACTGGCATGGTGATGATGGTTTTTATTGAATACTTTAAGAAATGAAGGAATTAAACCTACACACGGTAACCTGACATTGCCTAGGCTGCTGCTGGCTTTTCAGCTACACCTTTTTTTCTGCACTCATCTTTCTGAAAACAATTATATTAGCTTAAAATGAAAATGTATATTTCAGACAGTAACTCAGGTGTTGCTAGGCATTCTATTCCCCATCTTTAACTGCTTCCAGCTGTTCTGATATCTAGTAGGAATCTAAGCTGCACCCACAAAATCTCCCAGACACATAACTGGGAGGGTAGGGCATGTGAGTACACAAGCAAAATAGGTGACTGATGACAGCAAATTGCAGTGGTGAAGAAATCCATTTTAAATTTTGGTTGGGGTCTGGATACGGTACCATCCTTGGACTCACTTCATCCATCCAATGTTGGGGAGATCACAGACTGGCCCAATTCTGCTTTCAGTTAAACCTATTCCATCACAGGATCTGGACTAGGCCACTGGGCAACAAATTATTTGCTCATTGATCCACTTGCCTGTGTGGGGGTGTTTGAAAAATGAAATTGGAACAGGGTCAAAATTTTGTGAATGGTTCCATCTTTATATTAGGAAGATGAACTGAAATTCCCCCAGCTGCTTCAGAAATGTGAGTTGTTTGACATCCAGATTTGGATTTTGCAAATGGAACCCATACCCTGCTCCGACTATGCAAATCATTTAATAATTTGTGGGCTGTTCAAAAAGCTTGCCCTATTTGCTGCTTTTGTCTGCCCTCTAGGCTAGTACACTATCACTATAGTGCAGATCCACTCTCTTTGCTTTGGGGGAGGGATAGCTCAGTGGTTTGAGCATTGGCCTGCTAAACCCAGGGTTATGAGTTCAATCCTTAAGGGGGCCACTTAGGGACCTGGGGCAAAATCAGTACTTGGTCCTGCTAGTGAAGGCAGGGGGCTGGATTCAATGACCTTTCAAGGTCCCTTCTAGTTCTAGGAGATAGGATATCTCCATTAATTTAATTTTTCCCTTATTACATCTGCTAACACACAATGGGTGAAATCCTGGCCTCACTTGAGTCATTGGCAGAACTCCCATGGATGTCAGTGGGGCTAGGATTCCACCCAAGATTTGGATGTATAAACAGGGGAGTTGGGAGAAGGAGGGAGGTGATTTTACTGCTGTGTATGGTATTGGTGACACTGATCCAGGAATACAGTTCTGGTGTCCACATTTTAAAAAGAAGGTTGAAAAATTGCAGAGGCTGAAGAGCCACAAAAATGATTCAAGGGCTGGAGAAAATGCTGGGCAGTGAGACACTTAGACAGCGCAATCTGTTTAATAAGATTGAACTGTGACTTGCTTACAGTGTCTTAGTACCTTAATGGAGAGAAAATAAAGGTACCCAGGGATAGCTCAGTGGTTTGAGCATTAGCCTGCTAAACCCAAGGTTGTGAGTTCAATCCTTGAGGGGGCCACTTAGGGATCTAGGGCAAAAATCTGACTGGGGATTGGTCCTGCTTTGAGCAGGGGGTTGGACTAGATGACCTCCTGAGGTCCCTTCCAACCTTGATATTCTATGATTCTATTCTATGATAACCTGAATTTACTAGGAAGGGATCCAAGTCAAGTGTTTCTAAGTGCTACTGGGCTCTGCAGCAGACGTACCAGCTCCTCTGGTCCCATGCTCACTTCAACCCCCATGCAGGAGTGGAAACATAGATCAGGCCCTCACGATTTTCCACGATGGGGCTTCTAGCCCCCACCAGTTCTACTGCCCTGAAAGGGATAGGTCCTTGGCACATCCAAGCCCAGCATAGTGCAGGGAACAAGATTATGGGCAGGGTGCCTCCCCTAGAGCTACAGGCTGGCTGCAGCAATCGTTGGGCCTTCCAGCCCCACAGCTGCCCAGCTCCAGGAATCACGGTCCCATGGCTTACCCTCCTTTGGAGGTATCAAAAGTGGGGCTCTGGCTGGCTCCCCCTACCTTCTGCAACTTAGGAGCTTCTGGGGAGGGGAAGTCCTGGGGCCAAGATTCCTGGAGCTGGGCAGTTGGGCCCTGGCTGCCCGAGTGGGGTTGGGGTTGGCAGGCCCCACAGCAAGTGCATATGGACTTGGGGCCCCGGCAAGAGCCCTTACCCCATAGCCAGGCCTGCTCCCTGCACATAGGCTCAGACATACTGAGGGGTGGTCACTTCCAGTGGCTGCCTGCTGCACCTCCAGCAGCTACCCCTAACCCCCACCCCCGCCCCCATAAGAACCAACAGCTGAATTCAAATTAGAAATAAGGCACACATTTTTAACAGTGAGTGATTAAACCTTGGAACAAACAGCCACGGGAAGTGGTGGAGTCCCTGTTTCTTGATTTCTTTAAATAAAAGCTGGATGCCTTTCTGGAAGATATGCTTTAGCCAAATAAGTTATTGGGCTCAATAGAGGGTAACTGAGTGAAATTTAAGGGCCTTACCGAGAGTAGGTCCGAGTAGATGATTTAATGATCCCTTCTGGCTTTAAACTCTATGATTTCTTTTACACTATTGGCATACAGCATTGGCATATGTATCAAGCTGGCTTTCTTTCCGGGTTGGAAGAAAGTTTTCATTCCTTGCCAGGTAGCATCACTAAAGAATGCAGAGCAACTCTCTTTACTGCTTACTGAATTGTCACATAACTATATTTGCACAAATCTATCCAAATGTGTGATTTCCACCTGATGATTAGTACCAGGAACACAGTCAAGGATGACAGAGCAGCATCCAATTGTGTTTCTCTCTACTACACTTATCACTGGAATCTGAGCGTCAATAGCTGTATAAATTCCATCCTAAAATGAAAATTCTCTCCCCTGAGCAAAGAGCAAGTAAACAGACTATGAAAAGGAGATTTCTGATGGAAAATGGGTGATGGGGGACTGGGGAGAGAGGCCGTTGGAGCAGCACCCAGAATTATTGCCTGCGCCGTTTCAGAGCTACAGTCTCCCTGAAGTTGCTGTGTTCATGCTGCCCGTCAAAGGGACAGAGTTCATCAGGACGATCCACCTGACAATCACAGCTTCAACAGCCCCACCCCCAAAGCTCATCTGTACACTGGCTTTCAAAGACCCTGAGCAGATCTATGATTGAGAGACTCCATACTCCTCATGTGAGACCACTTATCATGCGAGACCACTTGTCATGCTGCCAAAGTACACCAGATTTGTTTCATCCAGAGCATTTCACAGGCATTAGTGGTGGGGTATTAACTGCCTAGTCAACTGAGCCTAAAACACGTGGCAAGAGGACTTGAATGAGAAGTTTATGTCACACTAGAAGTGTCAATGCACAGTTGCCAAACAGAATTGACATAACAACGTGCATTAGAGCTTATATTATTTCAGCCTTGTGCTAATCCCCATTCTTCCTTGGTATCGCTTACAGTATTTATCTTCTTCAGTTCTTACTACCAGTATTGTTTTTGGCTCCAGTTTTGTGTCTCATTTGCTCTTTCTCACATGTTTTGCTTCACTCTCTCTCTCTCCCATTTCGTATTTATCTTATTTCCATTTCTTATTGCTGGCAATTTTTTCCTTCCAAAAGACATCTTTGTTCAGTATTTTATCTTATTCCCTGTTCTGAAATTTCTCAAGTTTTAGCATTTATCAGCCCCTCGGGGAAATAATAAGCAGTGCAGTAAATCCTGTAATAAATTACTGAGACTGCGGTTTGATCTGTACAGTAAGTTATCATGGCATTTTTGTGCAAACTCTGCTGTCACTACAGCCTTTTTCTTATTAAACCAAACAAGTAAACCAGTACCAAGCAGGTCATTCCTGATTCAGCTGTCATGACTGGCTTAGCTTTCCAGACTAGAGCATATGCAAAATGCAGCTGCCTGGCTTCTCCCATGCACCAGCCTCATCTTCAGATACCTCCCCCATGACCCTGGTTCATTTCAGGATCCTATTTAAAACTGTCCTTCCAGATTCCATCTCAAGCAGCAGGAGCAGATGAAAGCTGCCCCATTGGGTGAGAGGCAGCACTACCATTATGCTTTCTTCTAGCAGGGAGAAATTTTAAATGAATCAGCACATGTGCCAGCCTGATCTCATCCCTTCCAGGCTAACTCCCCTGCCCCCTTTTGTGGGCATACTAACTAAGCTTGGAGACCTCAGGTACAGTGTGGAGGTCAAGGATGGTCTACATTACTATGCCAATGAAAGCCTGGATGCTCATGGAGGCCAAGGGAGGGAGGAGTGTAATTGTTTTTAAAAAATTCTCTATGGATTTGTTCTAATCCAAACTTATGGATCTCGTCTTCCATTACAGACATACCTTGAGCCTTCTCTGCCAAACCGACAGCCCTGTCCCACAACATAGCCATTGTTCGTTCAAGAGTCTTCTCCATGACAGCTCCTGTTATCCGGAACAACCTTCTTGTCAGTTTTAGTAGTTCTCTTGCTCTTTTCACAACTTAGCTGAAAACTTCACTCCAACCATTGCTTATGCCAACATTGCTAGAAATAGATGAAGGCCAAAATTTTCAGAAGTGGCCAGTAATTTTGGATGCCTCAAATTTTAGGGGCCTTACCTGAGTAAATACTCTGATTCTGGGGACAAGGGTGCTAGGCCTCTGCTATTCCACTGATACCAACTGGCGGTATCAGGTACTCAGCATTTTGAATATCACGCCCAAGGTGTCTGAAGTCTGGCACCCAAATTCATAAGCCACTTTCAAAAAACAAAACAAGATCCTTGCCTTAACATTTAATGTTGGAAACTGCAACAGTAACAAATATTATACTCCAGCAGTACTTCTGGGATCAAAAGGCAGTAGACATCAGAGATGAAATCTTGGCCTCATGGAAGATAATAGGAGTTTTGACTTCAATGGGACCAGAATTTCACCTCAGAAGGGCTGGCTAGTGCTATTCACAATTCCTCATTGAGAAGTCTACATCAAATCGGCCCCATTCAAAAAAATGTGACAAACTGGCCTACACATGTTGATGTTATGCAAAGCGCTGAAATAGACTGCAGCTTTGCAAAATGAATGTAAGAGCACTAATTATGGTATTATGTTTGCAAGTACAACATAATCATCACAGAGTTATAATGATAATCTTTCTTAAACTAAAGATGCGCTATGAGAAGCAGAATTAAATAAATTCATCCCAGTGACGTGACTTGCTCTTGTCTCAACAACTTACCTTAAAATATTTCTGACTATTAGTTCAAGCTGGACGGTAACTAACACAATGAGTGAAGTGATGTTAAGTGTAATTTCTGATGCAGTCTAACTCTACAGTGACTGCACTGCTCAAATTAATTAATACCAAATCATTATCTTTAGATGACAGGCAGATGTTGAGGTTATGGTGTTTGTGAACCCTGAGCACTTTTTCTTTGCAGATCAAGAGCTGTTGCTTTCTAAATTGAGGAGCTAAGGTCTAGGCCTTCTGGCAGTGAATTGGTTTTGTAATTATCTTAGTAATAAGTCCCAATTATTATTCAGCAAAGGTCTTCTTTCCTCTGCTAATGGGTCATGGCACCCCCCAAGGGATCCATATATTGTCCAGTTCTAATTTTTCTCTTGTAAATGACTTTCCATCTGTGTCATTCAAGTTCAGCTACTGCAGTTCTGAAGATACTGATAAATTAATATCAAAGTGGCAGGTTCTGGCAAGACTATAGAATGGTTTTAGGGCATTTTTGTTTTGTTTTTAGAGATGGGTTTGTGTTTCCTAAAATAAATCAAGCATCTTTGATAATAAAATTAAGTTGGTAAAACTTTATGTACTTTTTCTATAAATACTCTAGATCTGAGTACATGGGAAAATTCAGAATTAGTTGTAGGTGGATTGGATCATTTGGGTTCTGCCTTCTCACTTTTACCATGTACACATAATTTAATTCATGGAAATTATTATACTTAGAATACTTATCAGATATATTCCTCCATGTGACATTAATTATCCTGACTATTAAGGATTTGCAATCAACCATTTGAATAGGTTACCAATGTATGTAGTAAAATTCTACATCTCTCAGAGCCTTTAAATCAGTTTCTTTTAGTCTTTGTAATTTTAAATAAAATGATTGAGGGTGGACTGTCCACCTTCTGTGTTTTTACTGTTTGTATGCATTTTGTTGGGTCCTCGTGTATACATTTTTCCCATATGGTTCGGTCATCAATAGGGTTTAAATCCAGAATCTTCAATGTTAAAAGCATGAGTCTCTACTGTTTCAACTAAAGGAGTAGCTCATTAGCCATCATCTGTAGTAGACAATTAGCTTATGTGGGCCGGCCTCTAGAGCAGGACAAAGACCCAGACTGTGTACACTTTAGTGGACAGGTATTACTTTGGGTTTCCTTGTAAGGAGTACTGAAGTCTGCTGTCAGAGTGTAAAGAGTGATTTCCCAAGCAGAGAATCCTTCCTGTCTCTTCTGGGACAGCCCCAATTGGTGTCTAGCCAATTCATGTCACCTGCATAAAGCCAAGGGAATTCTATAAAGAAGATGGCGCCTTACCCAAAAGCAAGTGGATGGAAACTCCAAGAGGTGGTATACAGCAGGTGTCTGCTTTTTATAGAATCACAGAATTAGAACTGGAAGGGACCTCGAGAGGTCATCTAGTCCAGTCCCCGGCTCTCAAGGCAGGACTAAATATTATCTAGACCATCCCTGACAGGTGTTTGTCCAACCTGCTCTTAAAAATCTGCAATGATGGAGATTCCACAACCTCCCTTGGCAATTTATTCCAGTGCTTAACCACCCTGACAGTTAGGAAGTTTTTCCTAATGTCCAACCTAAACTGCCCTTGTTGCAGTTTAAGCCCATTGCTTCTTGTCCTATCCTCAGAGGTTAAGGAGGACAATTTTTCTCCCTCCTCCTTGTAACAACCTTTTATGTACTGGAAAACTGTTATGTCCTCTCTCAGTCTTCTCTGCCTCCCTTGCATATCCGTACTGCCATTGAAATATGAGAGTGTGCTGGTATACAGGAAACACAGGAATTGGCCTGAGGCCATTCACATAACACCATGGAAGTCGATGGGAGTTTTGCTGTCGACCCACCCAAACAAAATGGAAGAGCTGAAAGTGGTTATTCACTCACTATTTTCTTTACATTCAATAGGCTGGAAGCAATTGGTGAAAAATCTTGACATGACATTTCACACACTTGGGATCCCTCCTTTAGAACCAATGCCAGGTTCTGCAGTGAGTTCTTTGCTCCCAAAGTCCCAGAAGTTTAGAGGTAGGGAGCCAAGCTAAAGCCCTAAAGCACCAGCAACTACAAGGAGGGTGGAGGCTGCCAGATCATACAAATGAACGCCATCTCCAATTGCTTTGGGACTGTTCTCCCTCAGCATCATGAGACACAGAAGGACTGTGAGCGGCCTCTGGATGACCAGGAACTCTGGCTAATCGCAAGAGAGGCAGGCCCATTCCTACAGCCAAAGACCTGTGTATTGCCCTATTACCGATTCTGCCCTTGGAAGCTGGTTCTCCTCTCTACCCACTCCAGTCCATGGGAATTGAAGCAGCTGCCAAGATGGGAACCAGTGTATTAGGCATGTGACTTTAAACTGGAATTCCGGTCAGGTAGGTTTGAGGCTGACAACATGGTGATGACGGTGGTTATGGCTTGGGTGCGGATAAGCAAGGCTGTCCCCACCACCTGGACCTCAAAACATTTCTGTCTCTTTAGTGACCTCTGAACTGTGACTGCATGGGGAATAAAACTAAACATGCGCAAACCCCAGCATTAAAATAAACTGTATGTAAAAATCTGCTGCAAACTATCCTCTACATAGCCCAAATATTATATATCTACACATGGTGAGACCTGAGTTTGTATGCTTATCCAAACTAGCTTATCCTGCTACTCTCCCTCCTCCTTCCACCCCCACCCCCCGACACTTTCAGGAGATGGACCTGGCTCCATCCAGTGCTAGAGGAATGATTTCCATTGCTCCCCAACCCTGATCATCCCCCCAAATACAGTATGATTATCTGTGGGATAAGTAGTAAAACCCATAAGCGCAGTAATAGAGAATAGCAGAGAACCTCTTCTCTCCTGCTTTATTCCTTTCGTGGCATTGTTTACTATGCACGCTAAACGAATACTGGGTAAAATTGAAAAGCTAACAAAACGAATAGTCATCATTTGTTCTCTCTTGTAGTAGTCATGCTGTAATTGGTGCTGTTGCCTATAAAATTACCATGTAAATTATGCCATGAAATCTGCAACAGACTTCAGACTTGGTACTTCACAATAAATGCCAAGTCACTGTTAATAATTGATATCCTAATAAACAAACCATTATAATCTACTCTTATTATTCATTATTAATAACATCTCTTATTTCATATTCACTGCAGAAGGATCAGCTATGATTAACTTTTCTAAAATGAATGGACTATACAAACCTACATGATTTCCTGGACCTTTTCCATTCAATGCCTGCATCGTTGGAATACTCTGCCTGTTCAACATGTTATGTTAGGGGACTGGAGAGCCCCCATACAGGCTGCACCCTTAGACACTCCTCTGTCCCTGGGGTTAGGCACCTTTGCCCTTCTTGTGTTACTGTTGATCTTACCATGTGTTTCACATTTTAGGGCACTAGGGGGAACTGTAGTTGGGCATGTCTGGATACGCATGACAATCGCATACGTTACTTAGGATATGTAGGGCTGTGTTAAGAGCTTCTCTGTGTGCTTGAGTGGTGACAGACTCTGGCCAGAGAGGAAGGTTCGTCAGCCCACAACTGGCATGCCTCGCTGGACTATCTAGCAGGGAGTGAAACTGTAGTTTCCAATAAATAGTTAAAATCCACCTGGTCTCTCTCAAACATAACAGAATTACTTTTGGGGGAAGAGTTTGTAACAAACAGGAAGAAATAAATTATTAAACTAGAACAGACAAGTGGTCCCTCTACTCCAGTGTCCTAGCTCTGACAGAGGCCTGCACCAGTTGTTTCAAGGAAAGATGCAAGAAGCCTAGTAATAGGTAATTAAGGAAGAAACTGCCTGTTAGGGGGCTTATTCCTTCACCCTCTCACTTCCCTGGTCCTTCTCACATGAACAGAGAGCAACAATACCTGAAGTCCAAAGGCGCAAACAATTCGATGTTTATTGGGGTGAACTTCCAGCAAGCATGATTCCAGTTTCTTTCCTTAGTGTCCCCCTTCCCACCTCTGACACCAGAGAGCCGTCCCTGTTCCCATTCCCCCCTTAGCAAAACATGATTCCAATTCCCCCCCCCCTTACTTCCTGATTGACTGCAGACTATATAGTAAAACTTGAGTTCTGCTTAGCTATACCTTAACCAATCATTTTACTAACCAATCCTAACATATTGTAACATGGTTATTTAACCTATTATATCCCACCACCTTAATTGGTTTATAACCAACAAAATTAATTATACAGCAGACAATCACAGAACCAGACAGAGATTATACAGACAAACAATAGGGAAGTGGAGACTACAGTGATAGAACAATACAGAAATGAGGATTTCACATCCCAGCTATTGATAAGTGAGTTCTTGCCAGACAGGATGCTATTAAACTAAGTTTCCTATTACATCTTCTAAGCTCTTCCCTTTCTCTGGAGGTGATAGGAATATCAGGACAGGATTGTATTCCTAACAGCCCAATAGCACCTTATTTCAATGTGACTAGTTTGGAATGTGAGGAGGTGACCATACACTTCCCAGTTTATGGCTGGTCTCTGCTGCTTAGCCGAAGGCCTTAGCCTAAGAACCAGGCCTCAGACTGTCACAGTAAAAGAAGGCCCTTACACAGACAGTGTTTTTGATTCTTCTTTTATACCTCTATAACTAGCTAAGTGATAAGAATACAACCTAAATTCTTAAAGACAGGTCTGAATATCTATATCCTAACAAGAACAGGAGTACTTGTGGCACCTTAGAGACTAACAAATTTATTAGAGCATAAGCTTTCATGGACTACAGCCCACTTCTTCGGATGCATATAGCCATTCTATATGCATCCGAAGAAGTGGGCTGTAGTCCACAAAAGCTTATGCTCTAATAAATTTGTTAGTCTCTAAGGTGCCACAAGTACTCCTGTTCTTCTTTTTGCGGATACAGACTAACACGGCTGCTACTCTGAAATATATCCTAACACTGCCTCTTGTGGCAACTGCTTGCTAACTCACATTAGTTAGTGGTTGCCTTATGACCTGAAGCATGTAGATGTATATGATTTTTTTAAGCTATCCATCTTAACTGTGGATGCTCTCTATATTCACATAAAGATCTGATCCATTTACTCTCTTAGCCTCAATGATATTTTGTTTCACTGGTTAATTATTCATAGTGTAAAAATGTATTTCTTTCTGTCTCTCTTAGGAACCTGATCTAAAGCCCACTGAAAGATAATAAAAGAATGCCTATTGACTTCAGGCCCTAAATTTGTTGTCTTTCAGTTTTATTGCTTAGTTCTTGTATTATGAGAGAGGGTAAATAGGACCATCTGGCTTACCTTCTCTGTGCCATTCATTAATTTGTAGATCTTTATCATTTGCCCTCTTTTTCATTTTCTCTTTAAACTAACCAATCTTTTTTAATCTCTCTTCATACAAAAGCCTTGTTTGCTTCTAATCACTTGTCACCTGCCTCTGGAAACCCTCTACTTCCAGTAGAGACTTTTGCAATAAAATAAGACCAGATACAAACACAATATTCCAGCTGAGGGCATACCACGGACTGATACAATGATATTATAAAAGTTTCAATATTATTGTTTGTCTTATTTTTCTACCTCCTCACCACATCTATGGCATCCTTCAGGACAGGCCTCAAGCCTTTTCTCTTTCCTTTTTAGACTACCTTGTTTACTATTGGGTTGTCTACACATGCCAAGGGGAGTACTTAGGTCTGTTTTGCTCTGGATCTCATCTTTATGTGGGCATATTTCCCCTTTTGTGATAATTTCCCTTTCTGTGATAATACTTTTAGCTGCATATGTTTTAAAGAACCAACACTCCTTGGGTATAGGTACTTGGACACCCCCTATATTCATTATACAGAATATACTGAAGTTCACTATTATAATCTTACAATAAATGCTGTGATAATAATGGGCTAAAGTGAGGCTCTTCAGTCACTGCCCACAGAAGGGAGGGATATGAGTTGCAACACCCAGAGGCAGTGGTCCTGATTCATAATGGCTTCAGGAGCAATGGGAGAGATCAGGCCAGAGTGGCCTTTGCAACACCATGCACAGGCGCACCACCAGCCCAGTTTCACCAGACAGCATAGCTGCCCGTCTGTATGTATTTTTGCATACAACTTTTGTTTGATGGGTTTCTCCATTGTTGTCCCTAGTGCTCATTTCAGTAGTTTAAATTTCTTATTTGCTTTTGTGTTTTTCCGTGATGTGACAGTTTTCACCAGCTGTGGTTTTCCAAACACAAGGATGCAGTGGTAAAGCAGCCAATAGACTTGTGAAAAGATGCTAGTTTTCCTTGTGCCAGAGAGAATTTAGCATAATGATTCCAACTGAAAAAAATAAAGCATCACTTCAAAGGAGAGAAGAAATCCGAAATGGATTCAAATACAACGGATTCCAACATGACATTTTTTTTCAAATAGTGACATACTGTACAGCATATACAGCATCTGGGACATAATCATCTCTTCTTCTTCTTCTTCTTGACAACATAGAAGCCAGCTCTTCCCTGAGATGTATGCATGGGGCTTCAACTAAAGAGAGCTGTGATATAGTACAGCAAGTTTTAGTCAATAAAGAACAATATAAAACTATTTAAGGCCCAATTCTGGCTTGAGTTACACCTGCGTAAATCTGAAGTAACACCACTAAAGTAATCTAAATAAGAGGAGAATTTCGCCTTTTGTATTTGCTTAGTATTTTCCTTCTTCAAAGCATTCGACAAACATTAACTAGCTGGTCCACACAACCATGTGAGCTAGTTGATATTGGTATCAAGCTCATTTTACAGACAGGAAAACAGACACAAAGGGAAGCTTTTCACTGGCCTCAGTGGCCTTTGGATCAAATCCTAAAATAAATGTTATGTCAGGTGTCACTATTACATATAGTCTTCAAGTTATTTGTCTTTGTCGTTGCATGTAGGCAAATGTTCGGGAAGACACAGTTTATGTTGTTAGTTTTGCTATGCAAGCTTCTGGGTACAGAATAGTGTGAATAATAAGAGATTTTTTGCTCTTGGCCTTGGTCTCTGATTATAGTCAATTCTTGAAGCAAAGTTGCTCTTTGGGAACTGGGAATTGCTGCAGGCTGGGATTCCTGAAAGAAAGGATTGACCTGCATGGTGTTTAACCATCTCTGTTCTAGGACCGATAAATAAGGCTAATAAAAAGTTCCAATTAGTATATACCCAGACTCCATGTCACAGATTTCTTCTCCACTGGGAACCCAACCTGCAAGGGCCCAGACATTTACTACTGCTTAGCAGATGGGCAACTGTAATAAAATTAGCACTCATAGAATGTTAGTGCTTTTCATATTTAAAGCACTTTAATGCCATTATCTAAATAATCCTCACAACAACTCTATGCAGTAGGGCTGGATAAGTATTATCCAGAGTTTACCAATGGGGAAACTGAGGCAATGTTCGCAGTATTCAGAGCAAGCTTTGAAGCAGTTAAGCAGCTGAGTCCATCTTGCAGAAGTTAATAGCATAATGTACACACCAGCCAGTCCATTACAGTATATGGTTCTCCAGATATTAATTTTAGCAAGAAGTCTTATTAAAGAACAGCTCTGTGCTAGACACACAAAGGCAAAACAATGGAGGAGTTTAATCCCAAATTAAATACAGTCTACACTGTACTGTAAAATGTTACAAACAGCATGAAGCCAACAGAAGACACTGTAAAATGTCTATCTTTCAGAATCGAGGTAATGAAAAGGATCATCATGGATCATAAGCTGCAATGAAAACAAATGATTCAATAAATGTTGTTAATTGTTTTCAGTTTCTCATTCTTCTCATTTAAAATGAGGACATATTTCAACTGATTTCATGGAACCTTAAAGCATGGAAATATAAAAACATCAAGAAGGGAAAGCTACAACAATCAAGAAGTGAAAAGTTTTTCTCCTGCTGGGACAATAGCAGGAGCTTGCCTGTATGTTTTCAGTTGAACAGGATTTGCTTTATTTGTCTTCTTACTATGGGAGGGTGGCCAACTATTCCCTAAACACATTTTTAAGTCTCATTGAAGTCAATTTCCAAATTAAACATAATGCTTTGCTGAATAGAGATTATCTACTGTATCAGGGCCTTAATTGCCTGTTGCTTAAGTAAATTCATATATATGCTCCTTTGCTGAAATCCTGGCCCCATTGAAGTCAATGGCAAAACTCCCATTGACTTCAATGGGGTCAGGATTTCACTCCTTGTTTTTCTTTGTATGGGACTAGTATATCATCTCACTGATCCTGACCAAATAATCCTTTATATGTCTCTCTCCTGCCCTGCTCCACAATTTCTTCTGTGTATTTCACAGTGGCTGTTCAATCCCCCTGTAATAATTTTGCATTTAAATAGTGCCTTTCATCTCAAATTATCTCAAAACAATTTACAACATATACTGAAATCATTTCACCCACCACTGAAATACAATTTACAACTACGTCTTGAATGTAGGATGGCAGCCAGGCAAATAACCAAAGATCTAATTTAGTCATAAGAACATAAAAACATAAGAACGGGCATACTGGGTCAGACCAAAGGTTCATGTAGCCCAGTATCCTGTCTTCTGACAGTGGCCAATGCCAGGTGCCCCAGAGGGAATGAACAGTACAGGTAATCATCAAGTCATCCATCCCCTGTCGCCCATTCCCAAGAGTCAGAAAAGAATAGAAATAATATCCCACAGCGATTATCATCCACACTTGTGGTAATATACTGTGGCAGATGTTTAGGTACTTGGCAACTAGACTACTAGTTAATTCTAACATGTTTAATTACTTGGCAATTAAATGACTAGTTGTTCGGTGTGTGCATGCTTATTTGCCAAATTAAACTAATACTTAAATGAATCTTGGTAGCACAGAAATTATAGTGAGATTTTCTTTGAATTAAATTTTCCTTCTAAAGATTTCATTTGAGCAGATTTTGAAAAGCAGAACTGTATAAAATGAGAACGCCTCATCAAAATAACCATACTAAGGAAATTATATTTTAGCTCAATAACCAGGTCAGATTCCTGAAAGGACTAAACCATAATTGATGCACATGAATGACAAACCAATAAGCTTTTAAAGCATTACTACAGCAAGTAAGGATACAAATTAAAGGCAATTCTCTCTGTTGAGAATTATATTTCTATGATGTCATGCTTGTGAGATCTGAAGCCTTCTTGAAGAAGAATAGTTCAAACACAGGTCTTTGTTTTTATTTTAATTTTTTTAATGCAAATGTATGCAAGTTTGGTACATCACATTGTTATTGTGTTTGATTCAAAGCTATTTCTGTAAATGTATTAGCCTATGTTCCTTTACTAGTTTTGCTATAATAGCAATCTAAGAAGGTCATTACCCAGAACTGAAATATAGTTATTGTGTATATTATGCCTTTCATTATTGAATGCATTTCATTTAGATTTTACAAGGGATTATATTTATCAAGACCATGTTTTTTTTTTCTTCATTATCACTGATTCCTTTTTATCCACATTATGACAGATTATGCGATTATCAATTGTTCTCTGCCTGCCTTCTGCAGGTGCTCCCTTTCAGAAGTTTTGCCCTGAAAACAAAGCTTCTGGTTTAAGAGCCAATATTTCAAACTACTCCAAAATCCATGGGCATACTCTGATCCCTTGCCGGGGTAGAGTTAGTGGTGCAAATCTGGGATCATTTGATACACGGGTTCCTCCAATACAGCCCCCACTATAAGGAGTTGCTTTTAATATGAAATTACCTTTTCATTTCTTACTTTAACTCTTGTAGCTCTAAAGTTTTATATTTCTCTGTCTATCTATCCATTGACACACAGAGAGAGTAGCACCAGATGCCAGGTGAGACTTTTAGCAAATATAGGACATACCGATTGCATTCATTCCCCTTATTTTATTTTTGGATGAAATTTGAGTTCATACAAGTAAAGAACTACACCTCTACCCCGATATAACGCGATCCGATATAACACAAATTCGGATATAACGCGGTAAAGCAGTGCTTCGGGGGGCAGGACTGCGCACTCCGGTGGATCAAAGCAAGTTCGATATAACGCGGTTTCACCTATAATGTGGTAAGATTTTTTGACTCCTGAGGACAGAGTTATATCGGGGTAGAGGTGTCTCAGCAATTCCTTGATACAGCTGAAATGATCCTTTGCAGGCATCTCCGCACATCTACCTTTTAACGTAGAACATCCCTGCTACGGTAGTCCAGAATAGCCATCTCTTCAGTGGAAACCGCCCATTATGCTGAAATAAATCCATTTGTGAAATGGTTTCTTAATGGCTTTGTGATGAAGCCAAATGGCTATTTACTAGACAAGGAGTGTCAAGTTACACTAGACACTATGGAGGCAATATAGGTTGGGGCTAAATTAAAAACACACATTTTGTTTTATTTGGACATATTCCAGACCTGTACTCAGATGTCCAGAGGGAATAAGTTCTTTAACTCCAGAAAGGAGATGAATTCTTTACATTCCCACTGAAGTCAACACCATTATATTTATTACCCAGCAACTTCTCTAAATAAGTGATGCAGAAAAGGGTGTAAATAATCTTCATTCAGCATTTTAAAAATAAATCCCTTGGAAGGATAAAACTTTCTGACTCTAGGGGAGAGGAAAAACATATTTGCATTGAGTCTAATGAACACCACTATGCAAATAATCTTTCCAAGACTTTTGTGTATTCTGATTGCTCTCAGTGTTTCTTCTGTCCCAATTAATTAGAATCATAGAATATCAGGGTTGGAAGGGTCATCTAGTCCAACCCCCTGCTCAAAGCAGGACCAACCCTCAACTAAATCATCCCAGCCAGGGCTTTGTTAAGCCTGACCTTAAAAACCTCTATGGAAGGAGATCCACCACCGCCCTAGGTAACCCATTCCAGTGTTTCACCACCCTCCTAGTGAAATAGTGTTTCCTAATATCCAACCTCAACCTACCCGCTGCAACTTGAGACCATTGCTCCTTGTTCTGTCATCTGGTACCACTGAGAACAATCTAGATCCATCCTCTTTGGAATCCCCTTTCAGGTAGTTGAAAGCAGCTATCAAATCCCCCCTCATTCTTCTCTTCTGCAGACTAAACAATCCCAGTTCCCTCAGCCTCTCCTCATAAGTCATGTTCCAGACCCCTAGTCATTTTTGTTGCTCTCTGCTGGATTCTTTCCAATTTTTCCACATTGCACATTTTTCCACATTTCCAATTGCAGCTGGGGAAAAGGTCCCCACTTCAAAAAATATTCCCACTTACCATATCTGCAGGTAGAAAGAGAAGAGTCATACCACACATAGTGGTACCCAAAAATGAACTACAATCCACTAAAGGAGGGTCACATTGACCCATACATTCATGTATGCTTTGAAAAATTATGGCTACATCACTTGTCATGATCACAGGACCATGACTAAACACTTCAAATGACACTTCAAAACCTACTTTCTCAGGCTTTTGTCCTGTTCTTAGGGGATGTTTGAGTGGAATTGGGTACATGTGTGAAAGGGAATTGGAATGTGTTTTATACTGAATATTTATTCAATTTGAATATTTCTATTTATTTTTTCGGGACAATTTGTCTTTGGACACACCTGGAATACTGTGGGTGCTGAATTAATACAGAGTCATTATAAAAGAATAAATTCTCCATGCACCTAGAGCTCTGGATAGCTGCATTTTTTTAAACAGACAAATATAATAAATAATTAAGTCTGACGTTTATCCACTCGCTTTCCACTGCCAGGTGGGAGCTTTTCATCGTTACAGTGACAAAGGCACAGAGACTGTCATTCATTAAAAAAAAATTCTCTCTTTAGCAGTAAAAAAATACTCAGTAAAAATGATACACCTCATTTGATGGACGCAGGCAAAGATCACACTGTCACCCTCAGGTTTTGGCTGCTTAAATTGATTTGTCTTGATGCAGCATTGGAGGCAAAGCTGATAAATGTGTTGCAATGGGTATTCAGACCACTTTTAAGTGGCCATAGTTGAACCTGTCCCTGGCCCCTGCTGGAGAGCTGCTGCTTCCCAGGTGATAACAGGGAGAAGGATCCAGCAGGAGGGAAGCTGGGGAAACTGCAAAGAGAAGGAGAGGGGTTCTGGGCCCGGGGGAAGGCAGGCCAGATTGGCTTTGGCAGCACGAGTCAGTGACTAGAGCAAGGGACTATGAGTGAGAAGATTGAATTCATTTTCAAACAGTTATTCTCCCCCTCACAGTGACCATGATCTGTGTATGGCCCTTGCACTGCACAGTCCTTTTGGGGAAACAGATATGCAGAACATTCAGCACTCTGAGTGATATGGCTGACTGAACATTCGTTCTTTGGTACTTTGTAATACTGACAAATGACACCAGGGATTCAGTTAAAAACAACTCACAGGGTTTTATCCAAAACACCAGATGAGAATAGATGGTTTTAATGTACACTTTCCAAGACTGCATGGCAAGTCACCTTTTGGAATTTTAATTTTAAATAGAGGCTAAATCCAAATTTGGATACACACATTTTTTATTTTAAGCCTCCCACTCAGAAAGCATTATCCAAAACCATGTTTGGTATTGCATGTACTCTGGCACCTAAATGCATGCAGTTTCTCTCTACAGTGCTGCCTTAAGGTACCTTAGCACCTAAAGCGAGGGGATGCATACCCAAAACCATGCACAATAACCAGTTGTGCCGAAGTAGACAAATTGTCCTCAGCTGATTTTGTTTCGACTTACTAGCATAATGATTTGTGAACATATAGGAACATAAACAGATTTCAATGTCCATCCTCTTCTCCCACCAAGCCCACAGAATTACCTTCCTAATAATGGCATCCAAGTCACCTTGATATGAATTCAAACTTTGATAGCATCATTACATAGTAAATGGACCTCCACAATGTTTGTAGAAAACATAGTAATTCCTGGCACCTAGCATCTTGGTTTCATGGGACGATAAGACTTGCCATATCACTCCAAACCATTGGCCCATACAGACCACCTATGTTATGCAGACAAAATTCAGACAAAACATTCAGGACAAATGAAACTTAATTATACCTTTTTCCAAAAAAAAACCCAAAACAAAACAAAAACCACCACCTTCCTGGGTTAGAAAAGCAGTAGTTTGACATTTATTTATTGTTTAAAAAATGTGGTTCTATGCAGATGATGAAGCTGACACATACTTGACTCATTCACCAAAAGAACATCTAAATATCTAAATCTGTAATGAATCAATATTTTGGTGGGGTTATTGTAAATGTGCCTATTATCACTGAACATTAATGTACGTTCACTGTGCTAGCGCTCTGGGTGTCTTAGAGCAGAGGCTGGCACATTTTAACATTCTGCATCCTATTAAATTGATTTTGAAGTTTCATCGCCACCCTTCCTTTTCTATATTTTAACTACATCCAAAAGACAATATAAATAAAGTATATTTGAAGGCAGAATTTGGCCTCCATTCCTCTACTGAGACCTTTGAAAAACCCATGTTATTGACTTCATTGAAAGGTGTCCATGAGAATCCAAAAGCAGAATTTGGCCATTAATATATTGCAGCATTTAAAACATACATTAAAAACATACAAAGGACCACACGATTTAAATTCTGCCTTAAAACACTCTTCTCCCATGAAGTTCTACAACATCAGTGAGCTAAGAAGTATGTGTGCATACGTATATATGTAAGAATTATATACAATATGTCCTGCCTTGAGATTAGACCATCTTTGGTAACCAAATTTATTGTGTGTTTAAAAGACATTGTCTAACTAGACTGTATGCCCTTTTGGGAAGAAACTTTAATGTTTACTACATGACTGAGTACACTAACAGGATTCATCAAATGATATATATTTCACAGGATGAAGTCAATGCCCCTTATAATTATATCATGTGGCAGCTGTTGGCTACTTGTAATAGAGGTGAAAAAATTCTTCAAACTTTTTTTCTTTATGCTGTTGAAATGTCAGTGAAAACTTGTGTTGAAATTTGAAAAAGTTTAGTTTGTTGGCACACTGGTATTTCCAGGCTGCTGTTAGCTACAGATACTAGCAGACTTGACAGTTAATTGTCACAGTCATCTTTTAGCCAGATCGTATTTACTGGAAAGGGAAACACTGTGGGTTTACTAATAAAACGTATACATAAGTAAACTGTTCTCAAGAGGTTGTTGGCCAGGAAGCTATCTTGTAGTTTTCTTCTTCAGAACTTACTGTAGCACAGATTATACTGATAGGATTGTGTGTTCTGATGTTGCATTGTTACAGGGAAAATCCAAAAAGCTTATGGCACTTTAAAAAAAAATTTCAAATGAAGATAAAAGAAAATCTTAACTTTGTGTGTGGTTTGTGTTTGCATTTTTATCTAATCAACCAAACCATTTTAATTAATTCAGACACTTGCCTCTGTTTTCTGTGCCCGTTAGGAGCTCTTTCATTAGGGATGCAAATGTGCTCCTAAAATAATGAGAGTGTTATTATCACCCTTTAGTCATTTAGGTGGTCATGAAGAGAACAAAAAAATCATTTAGTGGGAAAGTATTCTTTGAATATACAGTGATAACATTAACGTCAGTATTTCTGCAGATCATTAGTCTGATTATTCTCCCATGTAAGCTCCCTCATGTTTAGTTTGCTGGCATAGAGCGCAGGGTAAATAGGCAGGCACATATGCGAGCAGAGAATCCCTAAAAGCCTTTGTCTCATCACCCACGCTTTGATCCTGCAAGGGTCTCAGCTCCCTGGGGCAATCCAGCAAAGCACTTGCTTAACTTCAAGATCATGAGTAGCTCCACTGATCCTGAACCTTGCAGGACAAGCCTATGAAAAACAAGGAAATCACTTAGGCCTGGTCTACACTGGGGGGCGGGGAGGAATCGATCTAAGTTACATAACTTCAGCTACGTGAATAACGTAGCTGAAGTCGACATACTTAGATCTACTTACCGTGGTGTCTTCAGTACTGTAGGTCAACTGCTGCTGCTCCCCCGTCGACTCTGCCTGTGCCTCTCGCCGAGCTGGAGTACAGGAGTTGATGGGAGAGCGCTCGGGGGTCGATTTATCGTGTCTAGACTAGGCGCGATAAATCGACCCTTGCTGGATCGATCGCTGCCCACTGATCCGGCCGGTAGCGAAGACATACCCTGTGATTGTGTCTTAAATGCAGAAACTTATATTTGGGGTGGAGAAGAGGGACTGTGCTGTCGTAGCCAGAACCCCAGAATCCCTGGTTTCGTAGGGAGTGCACAGTGCAGTGACACTTCTGCTTCACTTTAAATGGGTGTACAGTGTGTGCCAGCTTACTACCACAGGATGTGGCGCCATGGCTCTACCCTTCCTTGCTATTCAATGTTCAAACAAACAAAGCGAGCCAAGAAAGTGCAACAGTCAGGCTTTATACCCTTCCTCCACATATACACCTCTACCTCGATATAACGTCCTCAGGAGCCAAAAAATCTTACCACATTATAGGTGAAACCGCGTTATATCGAACTTGCTTTGATCCACCGGAATGCGCAGCCCCATCCCCCCAGAGCACAGCTTTACCACGTTATATCTGAATTCATGTTATATCAGGTCGCGTTATATCGGGATAGAGGTGTACTGTCCTCTCTCATCTAGCACTTCCTGAAAGCAGAGCTGTCTAAGTTCTTATACATAATAATCACATGATAACTCCTGCTACTGGAAAGTTATTTATCACTATGCTTGCCCCTTTGTGGAGTACAAAGGTGGCAATACTGATGATCAGACACTCTAATCTCGTAACTGCATTGTGACTGCCCACCCTGCCCCCCTGCTACTTATGCCTCCACACAAAGACAGCCATAAACATATCAAGAAGAATTAACAAAGTCCTCTTTGCATACCACAATAAATTAGTAGTGCAGAAAAAAAGGCATTAGTGGCATGATTTTGAAACTAATAGGGTGCCCACTAGCAAACCATATTTCTGTGGGCAATTTTGCTTGGCTACGAGGGTTGTAATGTGTTAACATGTTACCCTAATTAATCATTTGCATATTCAATTATCTCATTTGGCTGTATACAGAAGTTACAAACAAAAACATTGAACTGCAACAGCATTTTGAGTACAGCTGGTTTGGAATTTCCTGTCAAAATGATTTTTTGATAGAAAATGCGGCTTCCGCAAAACTCAAAATGTTCTGCTGAAAAGTTTTGATTTCACACACAATATTTGTTTCAGATCAGTTTCACCCAAACTGAAATATTTCAGGTTTGTCGAACTGATCTGGAATATTTTGTTTCAAGTCATTTTAATATTAAACTGCATTTTCTGATTGTGGTGTATTGCCTTATAATTACTGTAGTTCCAGGTGCTTCATTCTTCCCTATGGGCCAGGCTCTGTGGCTAGATTGCACCTCCTGTCATGTACCCATAACCTCCACCTGAATGACCCTACTGATGCATCATGGGAGTCTTGTGGCTGCAGAGCATCATCAGAGAGAGAGTCTGGCCAGAGAGCGAGACCCATATGACACACCCAGAATGACAGTTCCTATGAGGCAGTGTGGCACTATAAGGAAAGGCAGTTTAATGTTCAAACCATAATGAAACATTTAATTTTAAGAAGTGTCATAATGTTTTGTTTCAATCACACATGTCAAAACAAAATATTTAGAGAATTTGGAATTGAGATTGCTCAGAACTGGAAAATTTCAATATTTCAGGTTTTACACTAAATTTGTGGTAAAAAAAGGTCTAAATATCAGAATTTCCTGTTTGACAGAAATTCTGGTTTTCACTCAGCTCTAATTTTGAGCTCAGTCTTTCACCCATTACAACTGCAAAATTCCTATCGACTTCAGTAATACAGGACTAATACAACTGTGCACATAGCAGTGCACCTAAATTGTTTAAACATCAGGGCCTGTGAATCGTTTGTGTGTCTAGTCATTACATATAGTTTGATGCCCTCTATATATTCTTAGATTTTAAAGCCAGAAGGGACCATTCTGATCATCTACTCTGACCTCTTCCATTACACAAGCCACAGAATTTCACCATGCAGTTCCTGCATCAAGACAATCAGCCTCTGACTGAGCTAAAGCATATCTTTTGGAAAGGCATCTAATCTTGATTTAAAGACTTAAAGTGATGGAGAATCCACCACATACCCAAGTAAATTGTTCCAGTGCTTAATTACCCACACTTTCAGAAATGTGTGCCTTATTTCTAGTCTAAATTTGTCTAGATTTCACATCCAGACATTGGATTTTGCTAGGCCTTTGTCTGCTACATGTAATTACCATAAAACCTTGTACCATTCTTTGAAAGCTTTAGGAAGCTTGTCTTCAAAATATCAGCATTCCTATTGACAATTATGCCAATGCCCCCACAGATTAAAAGGTTGGTAGATAGGCACTGACATCATAGACAAATGAATAACTCCTACTGTAATGGCTTCAACGAGTCCCTGAGAAACTTGCCTGGATAGCACTGCTATAGATTACAGCTTTGTTAACGAGACAAAAACAAATAGGTTTAGACATCCCCCAACAAAACCTTAATTCTGATATTCCACTACCCTTGTGTTTTGTGACCAAAAAGGACTCTTAAAGGTTACTTTCATTCAGGTTTGAGGATTTTTTGGTCAATTAACAGACAATATTTGTTCTTTAACTAGGGTTACTCTTTAATCTTAGATGCTATATGAATTTAAAGAGAAGTAATAAATATTTGTTGAAAATAGCTTGGCTGTTGTCCATTGGTGCTAATAGGATTAGGGATGTGATGAATTACCCACAAGAGATTTTGATACCTCTGAACATAAGAGATCCTGATATTCTACATGCAATACTAGCATCATCAGTCCCCATCCGTAGCCGTTTCCATTGCAAAATGGTTTGGATGACAACAAAATGTAATCCAAATGTTGTTTATATTTTCTCCTTCCTGTCTTCATAGGCAGGTTATTATTTGGGGGATGGGAGTTCACCTATTTCATAGCCACACAACCTAAAAGAACATTTTTCGTGAAAGAAGCACAGTAATTTGTACTGCTTCATGCTTGTTTTTGCTTACTACACTTTTTATAAGTATGCAGAGACAGAAAGGATATTTATATTTTGAATTTATCCAACAATCTCCGAGTGATGTAAGTAATTATGATTAGAGCTGGTCTGGAATTTTTTGATTACATTTTTTTTGGTCAGAAAATACCAGTTTTATTAAAACCAGAACAGGTTGCATGAAAAGTCTGGTTTGAACAATTATTCTTACTTCACATTTCTTTTTGAATTTATTTTTCAAAATTCTCAATACATTTCATGTTGACATTTTTTAAATGAAAAATTCTGATTTTCTGTTTTGAAATGACTTTTCATTTGGAAATTTAAGCTAATTGGAGTAAAGTAATATTTTAAAAATAAAAAAAATGGTCAAAATCAAAATGAAGGAGTTTGAAATGATCAAAACAAAATATTTCAGTTGAGCCAAGGACCATTTTTTCCCCCAGATTTTAGTTTGGTGAACATTTTCAATATTGACTTTTTGTTCCAACTCCAGACAGGATGATTTTTCAAAATCTCAAAATTTTTCAGAAGATGGGGAAACCATTTTCTGACTAGCTCTAATTATGATCCCATATTACAGAGGAGGAAACTTAGGCACAGATAGATCAAGTGACTTGCTCAGGTGTGTATGGAAAATCTGCAGCAGTGTAGAAAATAGAATTTGGGTCTTCTAGTACCTAGTCCTGTCCTCTAAGATCATTCTCCACAAGGAGAAAGAGGGAAAATGGAGGTGTAGAAAAAGAGCGTCTAAATCTCTATAGTCATGCACTTTACGCGTTTATGTACACCAGTGTAAAGTGCTACCACTGATTTTAGCGTGTGGAAAATTCTGATCTGGCAGCATTTTATATCCACTTTGCACAAGTGTAAATGACTAAACAAAGTGCAAGGAAGGGGAGAATCAGGCTGAGACTGAACATGGGAGAAACAGTCAAGGGCCAGGTTCTACCCTTATCAGAATGCACGCAGTTCTGCAAGCGGACAGTGGGATTTTCATAGGTGTGCAGTTCTGGCCTAACTCTGGCCCACTGATGTCAAAGGGAGCTTTACCATTGACTTCAATGGGAGTAGGGTGACCAGATGTCCTGATTTATAGGGACAGTCCCGATTTTTGGGTCTTTTTCTTACATAGGCTCCTATTACCCCCCTCCCCCATCCCGATTTTTCATGCTTGCCATCTGGTCACCCTAAATGGGAGCAATAAGACCTGTGCAGAGTGCTTTTGAAAATGCCAGCCAAAACGTCTACCCGAATCATTATGCATTATACATACTGCTTGTGGAAACATCGTATTGAAGTATTCACTTACTATGGTCCCAAACCATTACATCACTTAATTTTAAACACCGTAGTAGTTCCCCCAAAGTCAGTGGGACTATGCAGATGCTTAAAGTTAAACACATGTTGAAGTGCTGGATCAGAGTCTATGTATTTAATTCAATAAAAATACTCCATTAGGTTCCTGACCATATTAGGCTAAGATTATTTTGTGGGTTTTATGCTGCAAAGAAGCCAAGCAGAATTTTACCTGAATTCTGTTCTACTTAATTTGCTAACATTCAGAAAGTATCCACACCTATAAGAGTAACCTGAAAGTGAAGAATACAAAATAGGAATTCAACAGGTGGTCAGGTTAGATCAGTGTATTGTTAAAATATCCTGCTACCGTTTGAAAAAAACTGTTATTGCTTGCTGGCTTATCACTGCTGTAAATCCCATTGAAATCACATCACGCTAAAGGGAGTTTCTTTTCTAGTATGAGGTCACAGAGAATTCTAAAAGAATGCATCCTTAATAAATACCAAATGGGGAAGGAACACCAAATATTAATGAAAAATATCATTTTCATCAACATTTTCTATAGAAGTTTCTAATCTTTTGGTGAAAAACTTGGAAACTAAAAATTTCACTTCAGAAATGCTGTTGTGGTGCCTCATAGGAGTTGTAATTCAAACGCTTTATGCTCCTATTCTCAATGGACTGGTCTTCCTAGCTGGACTACATCTGCCATGATGCATCCCTCTTGCTGAGCCACTGTAGTGCATCATAGGAATTCCAATCTGTATTGTGGGAGACACAGTCCCTCTGGGGAATCTGGCCCATAGAGAAGAATTGAGGCAGGAGGCACCCTTACTACATTTCTCATGAGCCAGCATTTCAAAATAAATTTTGTTTGTTTGTGTCCAAAACTTTTTTGGTTTTAGAGCATTTGATTTTTTTTTTTAAGTAAACATTGGATTTCTCCCCTGGAAGCAGACAACTTTAATGAAAAATCTGTTGAGTCAAAAGCCCAATTTTTCATCAATATGCAATATCAACAGAACACTCTCAACCAACCCTAATTTTCACTTTACAGACTCACCAGTGTTCCTCCAACCTGACTGGGCTGGAAACCCCTCTATAAATAAGGGATCATTTTCAGCTCAGTCTTTGGCCTCTCCACTGGCTCTGCAACACTGGAAACAAGACTGAAGCCCGAAAACTCATTTCACATAAACCACCAAGCAGCCATTCTACCTTTGCATGACAATCTTTAGCTGACAAAAACAACAAAGAGTCCGGTGGCACCTTGAAGACTAACAGATTTATTTGGGTATACAATTTCTGCATCTGAAGAAGTGGGTTTTTTAACCCACAAAAGCTTATGCCCAAATAAACGTTAGTCTTTAAGGTGCCACCAGACTCCTTGTTGTTTTTGTGGATACAGACTAACACTTGACACTTGAATCTTTAGCTGGGGTAAATTCGTAGAGCTCCACTGACGTTAATAGACTTACAGTGATTTAGATCAATAGAGGGTCCAGCCTCTAGATTTCTATGGGGTTGGGATCCATTCACCTAGAGGTGAAAAGCTCTGTATCCTATTATCTATCCAGGTCCATCATTCTACCTATCTATGTTTATGCTAAAGTAATTTTAAAGATGCGTCTATTTTAAGACCAGAAAAGATTATTATAATGTTTTATGCTACTAATTAAAGTATGTTGATCCTTTTAGTAGGGCAGTAGACAAAAAAGAACCAGCAATCACCCTGCCAGCTGAAGTAAGGGGAGAGTTTAAAAAGATACACTGCCAAACTGCCACTCATGCATAGTACCTGGAAGAGAAACATCAGCAGAAGTGGCAAGTACATCACTGATTTTATCCCTTTCATTTCAGCCTTTCTTATTGTTTTCAATAGAACATTAAATTACTGTAGTGCAATGTATCACATCAGGCCATAGTCTCATGCATTCTTAATTGAAAGCTAATATCTATTTCAGTATCTGCATTTAAGCCAATGCACTAGCCATAATATCAGCTTTTGAAAACTCATAATTGCTCTTTTACTGATACCATCTGTCAGTTTAATCTCCCCCTCCCAGAATTCAAGGAAGGGGGTCCCCTAAGGGAAAGAGGGAGAAAGAAATAGTGCTGTCATGAAGGCTCAGTAAATTGAGAGAAGGATGTTGAGTTGAAATCTCAGCTTGATTAGATAAGATATATTACTTATTAATTATTTAAGTAGGGAAATAATTGAGAATTATTATTATTAAGTTACTGCCATTCCCATTCCCTTAGAGTGTTCATTCTGCAAGATTTACTGATACACAAGGGAGAAGGAAAGTAAAAATATGTATTAAGCACACTAGCACAATGAGCACCCTTTTGAAGTTAGGTTAATTATTTCACTAACAAAGAACGACCATGTACCCTTCAATTTACAGTGAACAACAACAGAACAAGTCACAATAGTGGATGGACTGGGGCTTGATTCGCCTCTCCCTTATGGTAGTTTCACACTGTTATAACTTCACTGATTTCTGTGAAATCTTACTCCTTATTTACACCAGCATAGGTGAGAAGAGATTCAGCTTCACCATTTAATCCAATTTAGTTACACTATTAAAAGGCTTAAGAAGCTATCCGTTAATGCAAACAAAACACACCATCATTTACTCTCATTTCATGGCTGTAAAGAGCATTTTGCCTAAAACCCACATGGAATTGCCCACTTTTCTTCAAACATATAGATGGGCTTTTATTGCCTCAGTATAGTCCAGAACCTGGCATCAAGTTCCAATTTTCCATCTGGGACTGGTGGAGCTTTCCTTAAGTAATATTGCAGATAATGTCAGGATCAGAGTCTATTTCTATAATCTAAATCCTTGCATAGTGACTGACATTTTTCTTTGGAATGTATGTTTTAATCTCAAATACCCTGTTTTTTATCAGCTTCCAGCTATCCATGTTATGTGAAGAACCTGGTCCAATATTTTTTCTTCCTTGGAACAATCTGCCATTCCTCTAATACCTTGTATTTTCAGAGGTAAAAATTCTTAGAAAAACTCATACAATAAAGATCTTCAAACAACCTGTAAGGCAGACAAATAATCTGAAAAGAGGAAGAAGAAGAAAAAGAAAAAGGCAGCCTGTAAGGTGTGTTTTGTGCTGAAGTCAGAGAAAATACCAAAAGAGAGCATACCTGTCTTAGACTATTTAAAATTCCTGCAAAGCTAAAGTGCCTGCATTCCAATTTCTATCTTAACAAAAAAGAGAGAGTCTGAACTTCAGAAAATCACCACATGCTACCAAATTCTTTAACACGCTCCATTTACTACATCACCCTAAAGAAACTGAAAAGTGATTGTTCTCTCAGAATGTTGCTATTGCTCTAGTTTCAAGATTATATAAGTGCATCAGATTGTAATAATAATAATCTTAAGAGTCATGCTTAGAGGTTTCAGCTGAGATTATACAGTGGGACCACAAACACATAATAGGAGACAACCCCTGCCCCAAAGAGGCAAGAGAGAAAAGACAGACAAATAAAAAGGAAAGAAAGCAATACAAAGTCACACAGTTGGTCAGTGGCAGAGAGGAAAATACACCTGCCAAGGAATAGTCAGGCCTCCTGACTCCTAGTCCAATGACCTGTCAGCTACGCCATACTACCTCCCTACTTTAAATATAGACAAAATTATGCATTAATACATATAATATCACCTCAGACATTTTTAGATAATTGATCTCCAATTTGACCCATAGTTGACCTTCAGCTCGATATAATTTCATTTGGAAGCATGTTATATTTGTTTATTAGAGTGAATATAGCCTTTTTAAAAATTATACATAATTCACCAGGTTACTATAAGCAATAATTAAGTTACTTGATTCATCATTTTTGAGGCATTTGTTAAATTATTGAAAAAAAAAAAATTCCAAAAAGACATATTTAAGACAGCAAGGTCATCAGGGGATGTGAAAGGAAATGCCATTCCTTCTCTGGGCGGACACAAGCCATCCCTCAAAGAGACATATGGAGGTCACTGTCGGTATGTCAACACTGGGATATAAAACCCCTGGCTCCAAATCTCAGAACCTGATTCGGGTTTGTGGGGCTCAGGCATTGGGGATAAAAATAGCAATCTAGATGTTCAGGCTCAGGCTGATTCGGGCTCGCGGGGTCTCAGAGCCCAGGCTCCAGCCTGAGCCCAAACATCTACACTATAATTTTATAGCACCTCAACCTGAAATCTGTGAGCCCAAATCAGCTGACCCTGTCTCTGAGACTTGGTGCTGTGGGTTTTTTTAAGGGCAGATTAAACGTACCCTGTAGGTATGTAGACAGGAGCCTCAAACAGCCATCATTGGTTGGGTTCCCTTTACAGCTGCTAATAGGCAGCAGATGAGTGCAGGAAAAGGTACATCAGATCCCAGGTCTCCCTGTGTACATAGATCAACATGAAACAACCCTATGCTTATTCTCCCAACTGCCTAAAGTTAAACATGTGCTTAAGTGTTTTGCAGAATAAGGATGGGCTGTTGAATTGGGGGCCTATGTAACTATATGCTATTGCATTGTGTGGATCTTTTTGGTCAGCAGGGACATGCACTGAAATCAGTGGGGTGCTACACAGACCCAAGATCTGTCTGCACAGAGCCACAGGATCAGGGCCTAGAACATAGTTTTACACCAATACATTGCAAGTCCTTTCTTCTTTGTATGTTATTTAAACTCTTCCCCCTCTCCTGCTTTTGTGTTTGAATTCCCTGATTTTACTTCTCTCAGGTATGATCAGGAGGAATATTGATGTTTCTGACTGTAAATGAGGTTCGCTATTGCAAGTGGTCCAATTGAGCTTGTATGAATAAGAGCTCCCAGACTTGGGGCCTCCGGTTTCTGTTTTATTAGTTATGTGGGACTAGAAAAAAAGACTGAATTTCTGTTACTGGCTTTGAAAGATACTAAGAAATCAGCAAGTACTCCTATCTGTAGTCTCACTTTCTCTTTGCTGTATCTAGTCAATCATAAGTGCTTTCCTGATTAAAAAAAGAAAAAAAAATACATTGCTACACATCTTCCCTAATAAGTAGTGGACAGACTGAGACCAGTGGGGTACAGGAGTTTGGTAGAGGGCAAATATACTGGGCACTGGATGAGTAGTTTTCTGTTCCCTGAGTGACCAGAGCAGGGGCTGCACTAGAGTAATCAGGAACCTGCTAGAACCAGTTAAGGCAGGCAGGCTAATTAGGACACCTGGAGTCAATTAAGAAGAAGCTGCTAGAATCAATTAAGGCAGGCTAATCAGGGCACCTGGGTTTTAAAAGGAGCTCACTTCAGTTTGTGGTACGAGTGTGAGACGCTAGGAGCAAGAGGCGCAAGGAGTGAGAGGGTGTGCTGCTGGAGGACTGAGGAGCACAAGCGTTATCAGACACCAGGAGGAAGGTCCTGTGGTGAGACTAAGGAAGGTGTTTGGAGGAGGCCATGGGGATGTAGCCCAGGGAGTTGTAGTTGTCATGCAGCTGTTACAGGAGGCACTATAGACAGCTGCAGTCCACAGGGCCCTGGGCTGGAACCCGGAGTAGTGGGTGGGCCCGGGTTCCCCCCAAACCTACCAATTGACCTGGACTGTGGGTTCTTCCAGAGGGGAAGGTTTCTGGGCTGTTCCCCAACCCACATGGTGAATCTCTGAGGCAAAAAAAATCCGCCAAAAGCGCAGGACCCACCAAGATAGAGGAGGAACTTTGTCACAGTAGTTTTGGAGCTCAAATAGTTTACCCAAGTTCTGTTTCTTAAAATATGGTACAGCCTGAAGTACACACAGAGACAAAACTTCATTCATTTAGCAGTGACAGGTTAACAAGACTTTCTACACAAAGAATACGAAACATTGTTCAATCAATGTCATCCTCCTCCTCCTCCTCCTTTTTGCTTGGCCCATTACATATTGTCTTAATGAGGCATTAAACTCCTGCACCACATTACAGTCAAGAGTCATTCTGATGGGAAAGAAATCCCATAATTTATCCTCCAAGGGTGAAATTCAGCCCTGTATAGAGGGCTAGCATGAGGCATATGCAACACTTGCGTTCCATGTAAGCCTATTGAAGGCTTAAATTATGCATAGGCCTTATGCTGGTCCTTTGCACAAGAGTGAATTTCACTCCAAGACATCACATCACCACCTTTCCAGCAAAGTTAATTGTGTTTATACCAAAAGCCAAAGTAATTTCACCGTCAGCTTGCAAATCAAAGTTGGGTCAATGAGGACCATCATACCACTTCATATAGTAAAATTCCTTATATGCTTAGGAATAATTTCCCCACCCTAACAAAGCATTGTTCTGGGGAAATGAAAAATTATCATCGGAGAATGGCAGCTCCACGTATTTCATGCAATCCCCATGTTGATCACATACATAAGCATTGGTGCTGGATCCCTATGGCTTCTTCTACTTTGAAAATTCTGGCACGAAAATAGTACCCTTATTTTTCTGTGGCATTGACATCTTTCTACCAGGGAGACCTTCTAACCTGAACTTTAAGGATACAGGAAATCATTTAGCACTTACTTATTGAAATGTGCATAAACCTTAAAAACATCAGACAGTTTTAGCATAAACATCTGTCACTCCAACAGATATCACCATGTCAAAATGCCCCTGAGCAGAATCTCTTCTTCCAGTTCAAAACAGCAACAAACCTATGGTAGTTAGACAGCAAGTACTTTTGGAAAGATGACAGCTGGATTGTCAGACATTAATGATGAATTAAACTATGTTTGTATGTTACAGCAATAATGTAAAAGAATTACTCCTTTGTAACTGTACATAGAGCCACAAAATTACTGTCTGAAGATAGCAGGGAAAATAAAATGGTTCTGTGCCACTTCCATTCATGCTACTATGTTTTCATTGAATGTTAATTTGATGTGGTTTCTATTTTTGCTCTCATCATGTGAAGTATCAGTGCAAACATCTGTCACTGGAAGAGATATCACCCAGAAATATTCCCTGGGCAGAATTATCCCCAGCAAGTAAAAAGCAGGAGAGGTAGTTCCAATAAGAGTTGCTGATGAGATGTCAGCTTGACTATAAGAAGATTTACCAACTGAAATAAAATTGCATTTACTTAATTTCCACTATTGGTATCCTTCATCAACAAACCTGGATATCTTACTCAGATTTCATTTTCATACAGTGCTTGACAAAAAAACACTAGTCACCAAAGCAACCCACAAGTGTCTGGACAGGTGTATTTATTTAGACTTTTTCTGTGTTTCTCTCATATTGTAAATTCATCCCAAGTTTGTTTAAAAAATACAGGGCAAGAATCTGGTTTAAATTGGCATGGAACTATTGGATTCAACTGAGGTATGCCAATTTGTCCTGGCTGAGGATCTGACCCAATAATTTTCAACAAATAGATTAAATTTATCTTTTAAAAAATCCTTCAGGAAACCTTTCCACCACCCTAGCATATCATCCATTGCAATCTCCATTCAGAATATTTTCTTGGTCTCCTCTTAATCACCATTCAACCCCACCTCAGTCCTACCCATATAACAGCCGAGGCTAGTAGGAATAGGTCATCAGACAAGGTTCTGGTTAACCAAGGCAGGAAGCATGTTTCATAGCCAAGGACCCATTACCCAAAAACACACTGCTGATAGCCCCCTTTCATTTATAGTTCTAGCACCTTGAATATCTATTAGGATACCACAGGAAGAAATTAAGTAGTCACTCGGGTAGACAGGATGAAAAAAATGGACAGATTTATAGGTTATAAAAAACGGTATCTAGAGCAGTGTTTCTCAACAACCAGTCCGTGGACAGGTGCTGGTCCCTGAGATCTCCCTGACACAGTTTAGGAAGGCAGCAAACCAGTCCCTGGTTTCAAAAAGGTTGAGATACACTGATGGAAAGTACCTGCAAAGCAAGTTGGTAAGTTTACTTCTCACTTGTTCAAACCCATCCTCAGAATTGCTGCTCATCAACATAAATGTTAATACAGTCACAATTTAAATTACCATCAAAAGTCCACAGAAGTCAATGGGAGTCTGAAAGAACAAGGCTTTGATTCTCATCTACAATAAAGGACACAACTCAAGAGGGGGCTTTAAAGGCACCTTTGTGCTCCCTAGTCCTGAGCCATATTTGCCATAGTTCCATTCACCTGGATTAATTTAGAATAACCTGATGGCTACTCTAATTTACACTAAAAGGGACCAATATAGCAGTGAGGCATCAATAGGGTGCACTAATCCCCTGACCATGCCTCTTTTTCACAGCCACACCCCCCAAGCTATCAGCAGGAAGGAAGCTGGTACAGGAGCAGTTATGCTAGTGGTGTGCCTCTGGAGGATCCACCTACATGGAGATTTCATTTTTTTTCATAGATTCCTAGATTAGAAGGCCACATGGGTCTACTGTGAAAATATATATTCTGACCTGGTGTACAGCACTAGCCATAAAACTTCCCCAGAGTAATTCCTAGAGCAGAGGTGGGCAAACTGCAGCCTGCGGGCCACTTCCAGCCCACAGGACCCTCCTGCTGTCCGGCCCCTCCCCCGCAGCCTCAGCTCGCCATGCCGCTAGTGCTCTGGGCGGCGGGGCGGTGACCTCCTGCTGGGCAGTGCAGCTGCAAGAGCCACTGGCCTGCCCCGGTGCTCTAGACTGCACGGTGGCATGGCTGGCTCCAGCCGGGTGGCATGGCTGCCAGTCCTGGTGCTCTGAGTGGCATGGTAAGGGGATCCTGGGGGGCAGTCAGGGAACAGGGGGCGGTTAGATGGGGCAGAGGTTCTGGGAGGGCGGTCAGGGGATAGGGAACAGTGGGGATTAGATAGGCGTGGGAGTACCAGGGAATCTGTCAGGGGGCGGGGAGTGAATGGAGTCGGGGACAGGGAACAGGGGGCAGTTGGATGGGGTGGAGGTTCTTGGGGGGAGAGGGGGAAGGTCAGGGGGCGGGAAGTGAGAGGGCCCACTATACAGTTTTGGAACCCCGATGTGGCCCTCGGGCCAAAAAGTTTGCCTGCCCCTGTCCTAGAGTATAAATTTTAGGAAAACATCTGATCTTGATTTAAGAATTGTCAATGATGGAGAATCTATCATGACCTTTGGCAAATTTTTCCAATGGTTAATTATTCTCACTGTTAAAACATTTATGTCTTATTTCCAGTCTGAATTTGTCTCACATCAACTTCAAGCCATCACATCATGTTATTCATTTCTTTGCAAGCTGAAGAGCTCATTATCAAATATTTGCACCTCATTTAGGTACTTACAGACTGTAATAAAATCACCCCTTAATTTTCTCTTTGTTAAGCTAAATAGTTTGAGATCCTTGAGTCTATCAGTATACAACATGTTTTCTAATCCTATAATCATTCTTATGGCTCTTCTCTGAACTGTCTCCAATTTATTAATGTCCTTCTTGAAATGTGGACACCAGAACTGGACACAGTCTTCCAAATGATCCTCCCATGACCGGCTACATGGGCACTTTACTTCAGAGATGGTACTATAAATGTGCTCCAATGCAGCCAAGAATCAGAGTCTAAAATCAATTTCAATAATCCATATACTTTGATGCTCACTCATTTGCAAGTACATAATTCCCCATTTATGACTATACCATTGGTAACCACATGCAAATGCCCATTTACAAGCACAAATGTAGATTCCTTTGTGTGCAAAGGAAGTGCATGGAAACACAGTACAGTGTGTCTAATGTAGGAGGCCTCTGGTGGCAATTGGCCACTGAAAATTTGCTTTTGGAGCATTAGAATAATTCCTTTGATAGCAATTAATAGAAAATTCATGCCTTGACAAACATGTGGAGAAAATGTCTTATTCTGATGGCACAAAATGTAACATTAAGAGTTTATGGGTCAAACTCACGTCTGGTGTAACTCCAGTGAAGTCAGTCACCATTTTTTTTTAATCAGCATCTGCAAATGTTGTCTTTGGCGACAGCCAAATAAAAATTTATAAAGACAAATTAATCCCTAATGCAAGCCAGAGAAGCAATTTAAAAAGTTGCATATGAGATTATGGCAGGATTTGAGGTCCCCTGTAATATTTTATGAATACTGAATGTTGACTTGGTTTTTGGAAAGTTTACTGTATGATTATATGTTTTAATTTTATAGGGTGCTGTAAGGAAAAACAAACAGGAAGAAAAGGAATGGCTCAAGATAAACTACTTCTCAGCAAACACTTGAGAGTTAAGAAACAAAGGCAGAGCAAGAAAAGCCCATGCACACAAGAGATCAAGACTGTGGCAGGTTTCAAAAAGAACTCTCTCTCAACCAGGACCACATTGGGCGTGGCTGAAGAAGTTAGAACTGCCGAGGTTACTATCGGAGGATGGTAACCCTTTAGATAAAATAGATATGGGTGTAGATTGTTGTTTTAAAATCGTTTTTCTCTAAGGTCTAGATTTTAAAAAGGATTTAGGCATTTCTGTGCATAGTGCTCCAATCAGGGGTGAAAGTAAGCCGGTACAGACCGGTACAGCGTACTGGTAAAAAGTGGCTGCCGGTACTGGCCCATACCCAGCTGACTTTAAAGCGCTGCCGTGGCAAAGAACCCTGCTTAAAGCGCTTTAACATCCTTGCCACCCCCCAGCTGCCCACAGGGGGCAAAGGGGAGCTACCCAGGGGCCGGCGATTTAAAAGGGCCTGGGGCTCCAGCCGCCGTTGCCACTCTCGCCCTGCCCCTTCTGCCTGAGGCCCTACCCCTTGTGCCCGCGGCGCTGGCACCCGTACTGGTAAGTCCTGTCTTTTACTTTCATCCCTGGCTCCAGAACTGTTGACAGGCGGGCTCTTGTAGGCCAAGAGTCTATAAGTGGGAGTACAGTGGAATTCCAGGCTGAGATAGGGAGAGGCTCAAGGCCCAACATCTGAGGCGGTGTACTCTGAGACACCAGAAAAGGGGACAGAATGGCAGCTAGCCTGTAACCATGGCAATGATAATGAAAACTGTAAATGAACTGAGACCTACTTACTTCCAAATCTCTAAATATGAAAGGGAAGAAAAGAATCACCATTAATAGGACAACAAACATGTAACACCAGTTACCACAAAGTGGTATTGTGATATATCTTAGGCCTTGTCTTCTCTGGCAGCAGTGCATGGCGGTAGTGAAAAGCAGGCTGTGTCCACACTGTGGTGTATAGCTACATGCAGGAGGGAAAGGCTCCAGAAGGGGGAGGCAGCAGGAAAAGACTCTGGCAGTCCCTGCTGTAGGGAAAAGCTCTGCAAGAGGGGAATGCAGCAAGACACAACACTGCTAAAAATAGCAGTATAGACAAGGGAGGTACTGATTGGGCACAGAGAGCCATGTAGGGACCTACCCTAAGGCCCTGGCATGTCTTTCCTTTACTTGCCTGAGCAGTGCCTCGCCATCTACACTGCTATTCATACCCATGCAAGGAGGACTTGCAATATATATACCAGGGGTGGCCAAACTATGGCTTGTGAACCAGCTGTGGCTCTTTTACAGTTAAAGTGCATCTCACGGAGTCCTCCACTTCTCTTCCACCCATTCTCCACCTACCAGCCTCAGGGGCAGGAGCTCGGGACCTTGCAGCAGGGTGGTGGGGTGGAGGCTTCTGCCCAGCAGGAAAGGGTGTCTTGGTGCTTCAGCAGGAGCGAGGCTGAAGCCCGAACCCCAGCAGGTGCCTCTTGCCCCGGCTCTTGAACTTTTGAAGACTGTTGTATGTGGCTCGAAGGGTCAGAAAGTTTGGCCACCCTGGTGTATTCCGTACTCTACATCCTGCCATAAGTAGAGACATAGCTTTAGTTACTTCCTATTCTAAGAATAAGGTAAAAGAGTTATAGAGCCTGATCCAAAGTCAGATGAAGTCTTTGGAATGACACTCATGGAATTAACCAGGCCCTTGTTTAAAAGCAACACTCTAGCAGGAACAAACTGGAGAGCAGGGTCCAACATTAAGAGAAAGAAGATCAATGAGAAGACAGATACTAACCCAAGAGTTCCAGGGCTTCTTAACAGTGCTAAACACTAACGAACTTTATGCACCAGTAAATTAGAAAAGATGAAAACACAGTCTCCTGCAGTTAGAAATCGGTCCTGTCTCTTGTCATTCATTGTTGCTGTGTGCCATGCTCAGAAAATCTGTTTCACTTATTTTCCTCACTCCAGTGCTATCTTGCTATTTGTGGCATAATCACCTGAGGGTAATAAATCTATAGGTGAGGAATTATACAACATTTCCCCCTGAGATTGGCAGCAGCAATTTCTGTAATTCTTACATAGTCTGCTGTGCCCTTTTCAGTCTTGTAGACTTAGAGCGAAACAAGTCAGATTGTGGGGGGGCAGAAATGCAATTTAAAACAAAGGCTATATGTGAGATCTGTTGTTTAGAACTAGACCAGTGATGGCAACTTTCCCCTACAGAAAAAGTAATCAGACAGGTGGTGAGTGACTCTGCTGCCTACAGATTTGGTCTTATGTCCTTCCTCTTTTGTTGACAGAGGAAGACTTAAAACTTGAAGTTGAAACTTCTGTCCTAATGAATCATCAGTTATTCTCATGAAAGTTTCTTCTGGGGATTTATGCTTCAATCTCATTCTCCAAGTCTCAGACTTATTAAGAGACAGTGAGCTTGGGATATTACAATGTCAATTATGTGTTTCTTTTACTATTTCTATCCCTTTCAAGATAGGTAGAGAACACCACAAATCATCATTTGGTTGTTATCTTGCAAAATGAAAACCTGTTCCTGTATGGTAATAATTAGACAGATGTTTGTCATTTTGAGGACTCCTAAAAAGACATTTAGCATTATCATTAGCAGCATGAACTAAATAATCTCCTATCTACAAAGTTAAAGGGATCCTCCTGTTCAGTTATGAAACCTGAACATAAAAAAGGAAACCCTCTCATAGCTTCACTTCTGAAGAGCAGATGGTGTTTTCTTACCCATTAGTAGCACAGCTAATTTCTAGCTACCTACAGCAGAACCAGAGGATGCAGCCACTTTTGACTAGCAGTGCTTCAGGACTTGAATTACAGTATTCAACAGCACTGATAGACTAATTTGGTGATAGCCTTCTTAGAAGTTCTGCATAACTGGGAATTATGACAATATTTGGTGTCCCATCAATCTTATATAAGTTTGGAGAAAGAGGAGTCACAGTGAACCATCAGTATGAGAACCAAAGAATGTAGAGATGGAAAAGATCTAGCTCACTGGCTCCATCTCCCTGCCAGTGCATATTATTCACAGCACATTTTATAGTGTTTTGTCCAGTCTAGTTTTAAGCGTCCCCTGTGATGCAGATGCCCCCAATTCATCTTGCATACATCTACACTGCAGAAAACAGCAGTGAGTCTCAGAGCTCAGGTCAACTGACTCACGCTCACACTTCAGGGCTTAAAAATAGCCACATAGCCCTTCCCTCTCAGGCTAGAGCCTGGGCACTGAGACGCACACCCTTACTGGGTTTCGGAGCCTGAGCTTCAGTCTGAGTGGGAATCTCTACACAGATATTTTTAGCCCATAGCACAAGCCCGAGAGCCCCAGTAAGCTGACCTGGGCTCTGAGAATCACTGCCATGGAGAGTTTTGTGGGTTGTTTGTTTGTTTGTTTGCTGTGTAGATGTACCCTTGGACACTATCCTATAATGTGATGATTCATTTTATTTATTTCAAGCAATTATTCTTACTTACACAAATAATTCTTCCTCATCCTTATTGTTTATGCTTGTAGGCTGCTACGTCTACCCTAAGCAATTTCTTTCCAAGCCAAGCCTAAGTAGCTTTCTTTTTTATTTCCTCTCATAAGTCAAGTTCTTCCAGGCCCTGGTCATTTTTGTTGAAATGTAGGGAGTCCAAAGGAGTGCAACAATATCTCTCTAGGAATGCAGTATCCAAGCTCAAATATTTCAGCAGGGACTTTTACTGCACCCTCCTAATCTTCAAAGAAACATCTATTGGGTATGCAGCCTACGATGGCATTTGCCTTTCAGTTGACCTGCCACATGGCAAATTCATGTCTTATTATGGTCTCACCATTACATTGTGCTTACTACTCACTGGCTAATATATCCACCTGTTACCCCTCACTATAGACCGTCATCTGTGCAGGGCAATGATTGGCTTTTTGTTACATGTGGATACAATGCCTAGCACAAGGGGCCTGATCCCGGATTGTGGCCCCTAGGCAATGCAAATAAGAATAATCATGTTCTGTGCACTATTACCTGTAGGGCTCTGTCAGTGTTATTTTTTTACAGGTTTCTTCTTCCCATTGAATATCAGATTATTTCTGTAGTTCAGATTATTTCCCACCTGACCGCAGGACCATGATTGTTTTTAATATTACAGTGACATGAAACACTTTATCATTAACAATTAGGGGAACCCTTTGACCTGGAATCTTCCCTACTTAATTTCTTTAGCTTTACATCTGGACCATTTATTTCCCGTAGGTACAGTTACAAAGGAAAATAATGACGATGATTCAGGAATGTAATAGAAGATGGGTTAAATGTGGCACAGACTTCTTCCTTTTATTCCCTTTTCAGCCTTAAGAGGGGGAAAGCCTTGCCCTCTCTGAACGATACTGCCATGCTCTTGGCAGCGCTTTTAATTGTTCTGCGATTTCTTTGCTTAGTAGCTATCTCAGGCTGGCTGTACATTTATGAGCAATTTCTGTGGATGAAATCCTTCCAGGAGAGTTATAAATATTAGAGATGGATAGTGTTTTCAGATTTTCACATTGTTAGCAAAATATCATTGCAAATTCAATTTCTGATGGAAAATACCTAATTTCTGTGATGAAAACGTCTAGGTTTTGACCCTCCTTTCCAGCTGATTGGAAGTTTCTGATGATCAAACATGTTGTTCAAATTTTAAAATTTCAACATTTTTTGAAATTAAAATAAAAGTAAAAATAATTCCTGCCATTTTTTTTTAACTTGTTTGTTTGTTTGACCAACGCTAATAAATGCTGAAGCACTGATGTCCCCTCTGGGTATGTTTTCAGTAAATGCATCCAAATAGATATCAATGATTTTTCCACCTAAGCGGCTGTATAAGAGATACTGGAAAATCCTGATATAAGCCTGCTTAATTTCTACACAGTTAAGGGTGCAGATCTCTGGGCACTGCCACAACTCCAGTCAGCTAAAGGTGTACAAAGCTGATGTAATGTACTGCCCCGACCCTGGTGATGCTCAGTATGTTCCTTCTACCAGCCACGGCGTTAAAACCATGTGAGGGCTGTTGTAAATTACAATAGACTTTAGTGACTGCAAAGAGGCCAAAAATCCAGAGCTGGCTTGTGACATTGAGATCACACCTCTCCCTTCACTGCTACACCAAAAGCAAGAAAGGGATGAGGCATACGAATTTGTGTGTTGCCTGTATGCCATATCAAGATCACCCTTATACAGGGGCTATCCAGACCACTGGCTCAGCTTTGGCAGAGTGCAGGGCAACACAGGCAAAAATCTGGACCAATATTTGTAAAATATCTTCTGATTTTTATGCTCAGAGGAAGTGGTCATGGTTTTTAGATCTAAATGGTTGTCCACCTTGACAGCTGTCCTGTACTGATGTTCTTTCATACCGATCCAGTCTTTGTAAATGTGTTTTATACATAGACAGGGAGTATGGGCCAGTGAAAGGTTCTAGCCTAGGACTTGGGAGACCTGGGTTCAAATCCTTGCTCTACTACAGACTTCCTGTGTGACTTTAGAAAAGTCACTTAGCCTCTCTGTGCTTCAATTCCTGATGTATAAAACAGATAATGGCACTTTACTACCTCACAGAGGTGCTGTTAGGAAAAATACATGAAAGATTATGAGGCACTCAGATGCCACAGAACCATAGATAGATATTTGAAAGCAACTTGTTTGATGATATATAAGCTGCTACATATCTGTGTTCTCCTTAGATAACACCTATGTACCAAGTCATCTGAGACTAAAGCTCACATGCCCACCTTTCCTACAACACGTATCTTGAGCAGTAGCAATTGTTAATTTGAGATATACAGACAAACACAAATGCATGAAATCCTGAAGATTCTTTCTTTACATGGACAACTGCAAGGGACCACTGAAGACTGTGGTCCCCTTGCCCCAAATTCTGATAGCATCAGATCAGTTCAGACTCAAAGAACTTCTTTTAGAGTAACCTGAGCCAATTGTAACACCAGTAATGGTGAATGACAGGTGTGATCGGTGGGGGAGGAGGGAGGGCAGGCATCATGCTCCTAGATTGGTATGTGTCCTGCTGGGCATGGGGCAAAGGGTAGTCAAAATGGGAATAATATAGGTGGTGGCAATGCACATATCCCATTTGGCCTGCCAATGTGTCTCGGCCCTGACCTGAGGAGACCACATCCAACAGTGACAAATAATCCAATCTCCATGCCAATGCAGAGGCCAGCCCAATCTCAATGCATATTCAGACTTTGGCTTCTTTACTGACACTGTCAGCCAATATGGCCAATTGTGGGGTTACTTCGTGTAATATGGAAAATTACACAGTGAGACAGACCATTTCAGAGAAGCTACCCCACTGCTTGTCAGACACGATAATGATAAACTTTAGATTATGAAAGATATAGGCCCAAATTCATCCCAGATATGGCACTATGTTCAAAATTCATCTGATGCAACATGTTCAAAGAGCCAGTGTACCTTGACAGTTGCAAAAGCACCATTGACCAAAGCATTTATTAGGAAATGATCATTTTCTTTGCATATAAATAATGCAATATTAACCACATATTTCAGTTAAGAAATTATGGCTCCCTCTTTGATGTTAGCAATCAAATATCCATTGCCTTGATTATTCAAATAATTAGGCACTTTATCAGTTTCCTTGAAAAGCTCAGAAGTAAAAAGACAAAGCACTGGAAGGGGCTTTCAATATTTAGTTGACTGTCAGTAGAAGAGCCATTAAGCTGTAGGATCAATGTAATAGGGTGACAGGGGAATGTGTGCTTGTTGAAATAGACCTCAGGTTTCCAGAGTGAGTTCACTGAGAATCTTCACAACGCTGTAGTTACCTCCTGCTAAATATTTAAGAGACAGATCCTCCATTGATGATAATCAGCATAGTTTCACTGAATTTAATGAATTCAATATACCTGGTATGAATCAGCAAAGATCTGACCTTCTGGTGGAATGCATTCCATAGCTCAGGGGATCTATATAAGTCTCTATTCACATTTGCCTTAAGTGATGCACAGCGCCACATGGATAATGCTGCAAAGTTCTCTGAATTTCACCCCGAAGAAGGGATGAATATTCTTCCAGTTTAAATAGATTTATAGATCATTTAAGATTAAATCTAATGAATTAAATTCTTCATTTTCTTTAAAAAATAAAAAAGCACCATCGCCTATGAAACCACATCAGTAATAATTTAGCAATTCTTTAAAATGAAAAGTAACTGACAGACTCTGCATTACATTTAATTATTTCAAGCTTCTACAATAGTGTGTGGATGTTGAGGACAATTAATTCTTAGAATACAATCAATTCTTAGGTCATGCATGATGTGCTGGAAATTTTTGTTGTTATAATTCCTATCCTTTCAGATTAATTGTAACTCAGTAGAGAATGCAGGCTTGGTGCTGTCTTCATAAGGATACATATAAATACAGTAACAGTATATACACACACACACACACACACTGGATGTACTAAATACAATCATCACTTCTAAAAGATGGTTCCTGGGAGATAATCAGCATCTATGTGATACAGAAATGTATATGTTTATAATGAATGCTAATGGTGTTCAGAACTAACCTACAAACGCTCGTCTATCAATATTTTATGTTATGGAGTAGTATGTTATGGTATATTGCTCTGTACTTCAGACATCAAACAGCCATGTGGAAGAATATTCTCAAAGTAAAGTCAAATATAAAAGGCTTGGTTGAAACATAGATATTTCTTGTTTTTTTACATATTCAGTCATAACAAGTAGTGCCACAAAAGAATCAGGTAACATTAAAAACTAGCATAATCAGTGAAGGATGAAAGCAAAATATAGGTCGCATTTCTATATCTGTAACTAAACAACAGGGTTTTAGACCAGGGATGGATGAAATTGTCAGACAAAAATCTTAGTTATTTCAGTTAGGTATAGCATGTACCTATCAGCACTAAGTATGTATGAGGATTACAGCATTGCCAACAAGTGTTCAAAAATCATGAGCAAGGTACCAAAACATCATGAGATTTAAAAAAAAATACATTTGGTGTTTTTGTTTGTTTCTTTGTTTTTGCTTTCCCCCCCTTTTCCAAGGGTTTTGGACCTTCAGGACACATTCAGATCACACTCACAAGCTTTTCTCTGTAACCATAAGGTTTACCTTTTTTAAAACAGATTCTCAGTCACATGAATCCAGGAGGTAGGGCTTTAAGTAGAACACCAAATATTACAAGACATGATAAAAATTGAGAGTTGATAACACTGGAAATGATCCAAACTCAAACCAATTCTTCATTTTGAAGTTTAAAACAAACAAAAAAATTGATTGAATTCTTTTGAATTATAGCTTGTCTTTGTTACTCACTTCCTGTTCCTTTATATTCAGGATGCAGAAGTGACAAAATTGTGTAATGTAACCATGGCTATCTTTGTAATATTCCTGGCCTCATCGAAAGCCTGACGTACCTGAATGCACACTTAAGTTCTGTACTTGTGAGATTTCATTCCCAGTTTTGCAGCCTCATAATTCAGATGAAGTCTGAGTGTGTATCCAAACTAAACTTTACAAGGGGAGGGATGGCTCAGTGGTTTGAGCATTGGCCTACTAAACCCAGGGTTGTGAACTCAATCCTTGAGAGGGCCACTTAAGGATCTGGGGCAAAATCAGTGCTTGGTTCTGCTAGTGAAGGCAGGGGGCTGGACTTGATGACCTTTCAAGGTCCCTTTCAGTTTTAGGAGATAGGCTGAGATAGGCTCCCACCAAGAGGTGCTATCTCCATTAATTTATTTATAATATAAAGCTACTTGAAAAAAAAAGGGATTTTTTAAAAATTGTGAACCTGAAAATAGGCATCTGTGAAAAAATGTCATTAACGTGAATTTTAACTCGAAACTTGTAGACACTGAAATGTCTTTGCAACCCCTTCCCTAAGCCCAATACATCTGCTAACTCTATGAAATGTTTTTGCTGCATTCGTCTAGGAGGCTGGAAAACATCCACTCCTCTGAAGTCTCTGGGTAATACCACTTAATATATCAGACCACAAATACTCCAGGCAGGGGTGCTGGAACAATTTGTACAGTGCGGGTGCTGAGAGCCATTGAACCAAACTGTAAACCTGGTATATGATGGAAACCACTTCAAGCCAGGGGATACAGCAGCACCCCTAGTTCCAGCATCTAGGACTCCAGTTTCTAGCCCTGTCCAGTAAAAAGCATGTTGTTGCAATATCAAACCATAAAAAGAGTTTAAAACACTACCGCTTGTAAAACAAATGAATAGAGATACATTATTTATATATTTAAGTGGTTCTAAAAGTAAGAAGGAAAATCGGTGCTTACCGTACATCCATATTCAAGCTTTGCCTTTTCTAGACGGCTTTTTCAGAAGTGAATCTGAAATAAAAAGATTGTAGTGTTACAAAGAAGTCAAGGAGAGAGAGGACAATTGAGAGCATTAAAAGCAAGCAAGCGTTTTTATTTTCATTTAGTTTCTGCTACCCTTCCAAGTCAGACACGACCTCACTCTGTTCTTTCCTTCAACAATGAATTTCCATTCATATTGAGAGCATCGAGTATTTCTATTAAGCCTAAACAAAATGCTAATACAATTCTGTAAGCAGTATGTTAAAAAAATAATTATCTTGAGAAGGCCAAATAAGTTTGCGTGCCAAAAGAAGAATGCACAGGATCTTACTTATGGTCGTCATCATTGTTGACTAGTTTGGGATGTGCACAGATGATATTTATTGACAACAAAATACAAGAAGTGACCAGATGGTATTGAGTGTTATTAAACTGTGCCCTGGGGTTGTGAGGCAGCCATCTCTGATCTTGAAGAGTGGAAGCACTTCACTGGATTTATTAATTTAAGGAAGATATTCGTTAAAACAAAGGGCCACCTTATAAATAGTGCTCACTTGTACCAAATTAAGAGTCAATTTACCAAACAATGAGCTGGAATCTCAGCTGGTGTAAATCCACAGAGCTTCATTAAGGCAAAGGAGCTATGCTAATTTACACCAGCTGAGGATCTGGCCCATTATTTGAAGAGGTTTATAGCTCTGTTATAAAAATCTGATCATTAGGGATGAAATTTGTCCATGGAGCAGAGCGCTACTGAAAAGACCTCAATACCTTGCACAGGGACGGCATGAGGGGTTTTGGAATGGACGCAGAGAGGTACCATAGAACTCCATACAAACTGTGGGAAAAGTCTCCTTGCCAGTCCCACATAGGTCATATGGGACACCACAATGGGGGCATGACCAAGGTAGGCCAAAGGAGGGTCTATAAATCCATGCATATATAAATCTGGTGACCATGGAGCCATTGTAGCCTTTCTCCCAGCCCACATACTGAAGCAGCATTTGCAGAAGGGAAGAGGAGACGGGTGTGTGCGCAACACTCCTGCATTGTGGTCCAGGGCTAGGAGCTGAAACTGACCTCTCCGGCTACTCTGCAGTCTGCCCAGAGAGCATGATTTTGTGGGTAAAGGGAGAAATTCACTCTAGGTGAAATCTGACACAAGGCCAAAGACAGTGGTGGGCAACCTGCGACCCGCACGCAGCCCATCAGTGTAATCCACTGGCGGGCCGTGAGACAGTTTGTTTACATCGACCATCTGCAGACACAGCTGCCCACAGCTCCCAGTGGCCATGATTCGCTGTTCCCAGCCAATGGGAGCTGCGGGAAGCGGCAGCCAGCCCGCGCCACTTCCTGGCCGGGAACAGCAAACCACAGTCACTGGGAGCTGCGGACGGTCGATGTAAACAAACTGTCTCATGGCCCGCCAGTGGATTACCTTGACAGGCCTTGTGCAGCCCGCAAGCTGCAGGTTGCCCACCGCTGGCTTAATATGACAATCAAGATTTGCAACTTCCAAGTGATTTTTAGAGCTATTTTTGCTCAGAAGTACAATATAAAGTGATCCCAGTGAGGTTGCTCAGGTGAAAGTCTGAGCGGAATTAGGCCCAGTCTTCCAAGGGAGCCTTAGACCATATATCATTGCATTCCAGGGGCAAATTTTAATGATTAGAAAGAAATGAAGACATACATTCAAATGATACTAAAGGCCCAAATCCCATATCATTCACTTCCACAACCCACAGAGGGGAAAAAATGTCCTTTGATAAATCCACATGGTTTTCTGACCCACACATCATTCCCTCTGCATGCAACAAAAAGTATTGAAGAGCACACTGGCCAACCTGGGCACAAAACAGCAAAAGCTGTGAAACAGCAAAAGCATAACAAGGACACCAAGCCATAGCAGTGCAAAACTTAGCTGCTACGCTTTGCTGGAATTCTTACAAATATGTTTGATGGTTAACTCTTGCAGAGGTTTGAATTCTCGAGATATGCTTTGAAATTCCACTTCAAATGAACCCACAAACTTCAAAGTTCACAAAGCAATGCCCAGTTGAAACATGGCATTTCACACAGTTTTATGTTGGAAGTCATCTGAAATGATGAACTTTGTATGATTTCAATGCTAAATCTTAAATTAGCCTGGGCTTCCTCAAAATCCAGCCCAGGTTCGCAAAACTTGGTAAAATGTTCCACCAGCATGATAAGAATTTTGAGTCTGTAACCAAATCTAAAATCAGGTAAGCTTTGTTTACGATTCCATTGCAAACATTTTGTTCACCACTGTTTGCTTATTGGTTTGGGGGTCACATGTCTTATGTGAATCCATCCAGAGTTTAAAGGCTGCAATCCTGCAAACTCTTAGGCACATGAGTAAAGGAATCTAATGGGACTACTTCCGTGTTGGCAGGACTAAGGCCTTAATATGACAATCACGCAGAGGTGATAGCATGATGTACTGTGGCAGGTCATTATTTCAGATTGTTTCCCTCAATGTTCTAAAACGGTTTTGAGATTTTTTCCTGATAAATTAGGTACAGATCATTCCTCTCTTGTAAAGTTTACTACACCAATAAGCACTTATCATGGCACAGTCTGAAAATACTGCTGAAAGCTATCATCTGTCCATGAACCCTGTCATTAAACTGTTGGATCAGTATTACCATGCAACTAATGCTACTTTATCCATAGCAGGTATGATGACAAAAGAATTCTGCTCTACTACAGATGCTTTCTTCTGAATACAAATAATATGCATTTAGGTGTGAATTGCCACTTGTATTTCTATGAAGTATGAGCAATAGAAAAATTGCATCATAGTCTGCTGGTTCACACACACACACAATTGTAGTGTGTGCTGCCAATTACACTGATTAGATGAGGGGAGGGAAAATCAGAGCTTCATACTTCTTGGAAGCAAAGCAGCAGCAAAATTCAAGGTAGAATTTAATTTTATGACAACTTTCCAGGCTAAGAATAATTTACATTGAAGAGAAGGAGTGAGTGTTTTGTGCAAGATCTACTTGGATCACATCTAAGTGAATGAAAACACAATATAATGGTGGTTACCAATGCAGTGAGACCAATGTAGTGTAAATGAATCCTTTCTGTAGAAATAAAAGGGTTCCAAGTAATTTATCTGAACCAAAACAGCATTCTGAAATATGCTTTTAAGGTTAAGACTACCTCCCAACTTCTGGGGTGAAGTCCCATTGACTTCACAGAAGGCAGGATTTCACTCCTTGAATCTCTTTCCTCTCCTCTTGGACTCTCTCACCCTAGAATTTCTCCCCTGGGATCTTTCTTCCACCTTTGGAATGTCCCCTATTGGTTTGACCCATATCTCCCTCTATTTCCAGTCTCTCTTCCTCACCATCCAATTGCCTATTTAGAGTCTCTTCTCCTCATTGGGTTTTCAGTCTCTTCCCATGTCATAAGAGGATCTTGTCCTGGTCTTCATCCCTTCTCCCCCAATATCACCAGTGCTTTAAAAGGGGGTGCTGGTAGGGGTAGTGGTGTGATGTCTGCTGCTGCCAGTGGTGGTGCAGAAGCCGGTTATTGTCTTATCTCTATGATCTGAATCACACGTAGAGAGAAGGGATATAGGAGCTGATGGTGAGAAAGGCAGGCAGAAGTCAGCTGTGTGATGCACAGAAAGAGGGCAGCACTGCACCCCTTGCTGGTGAGAGACCGAGGAGCCAATTCTGCCTTCTCAGTGCTGACAGCTTAAGTTTGCAACTCGGAGGTGGTAGCCAATGAATGGGGAGGGAGCAACTCCCAGCTCCTTCCACTAGAAATATGACTTTTATGGTCCTTTGGCTATCAATATGGGACCAATACTGTACCCTCCACTGTAAACAAAAGAGGCTAAGCCCTTGCTAAGAACTCCACCAGACTCTACAGACTTTTGGAGGTCCTACACAATGGAATATTCCACAAGGATTTGTAGACTTTGCAAAACCTTACTGCAGAGAAGGCTTTTTAGCTTTCTCCCCATTTCTTTCCCTCCAAGCGCATGTGATTTGCATGCAATTCTATTTCCTTACTCAAACCCTAGCCTTGACCCCCAGAAACACTTTACAATTTGGGGGTTGCACTGCTGAGAATCCGCATGAAACAGAACAATAGAAATATTCTGCAGGCGAACAGCCAGTTGAGCATGAAACCCTTTTCCATGGGGATAAGTGAGTATATAAAACCCAAAGTGGAAATCCTGTAAGATGTTTGTATTATTTCATTTAAGAAAAATTTAACTTTTGTTTCGTGAGAGTTGAAAAGGCTGGGTGCATAGTTCTAGAACAGAACTTGTCCTAGAAAAGCTGATGAACACTCCTTTTATATTTTTGTATTAGGGCAATTTATTTACTGTGAAATGTCCATATTATTGGAACCTATTTTTCCCCTAGCTGTTCATACAGTAAAAAGCAAAACATCCTGCTTAAATAAATAAAATACCATGGGCTTGGTAAGTCAGAAGGTAGACTATTCTGTATAATGGAAATGCAAATACGTTATTTCATGGATAGATGGAATTTATGGAACTGTTGTGCAATTTTTCTCCCCTCTTTTGTTCATATAATGGTTAGGTCACACAATAATCTAGCCTCAGATTGCCATATACCACACATTTTATAGCACTGTTTTTATGGGAAGATGGAATTTAAAGAGTAGTTATGCACATTTCTTTTCTGATCTAGCAGTTTGGTGGGCAGAGGTTAAGGTGTTAAATTCCCAAAGGTCTTTCAAAGTTATTTCTTAGCCATATCAACTTAGTTGAAGATTATTTGGGGATAATAGCTGTTTTCCTGTGATTCTCCTGTTCATGCCTCACAATGAACAAAATGCAGCATACTTCTGTGGTCAGCTCTCTGCACTCAACATGTGGGAAAGTGTTTTGCTGATGAATGAACTGGCCACAGTGTGGTCCCTCCAGTCTCTCTTTGGATTTCTTTGAAGGTTCAGATATGAAAGCAATTTCAGATTAAGGATGGATGAGATCGCTTGAAGAACCCAAGACCAAATCTTGCCCGGCCCTACTAAGCAAGTCTTTTTTGTTGTTGAGAAAAGATAGAAGCTTTTTTAAAAATCATCACTATCCCATTTTCACATGCCTCATCCTTCAGTGGTTCCACTCAGGATCAGAAGCAGAAATGCTAAAATAAGGATAATTATTTATTAGGGTAGGATCTAGGAACCCGAAACAAGGATCAGAACCCCATTGTGCTAGACGCTGTACACACATGTACCAAAAACGACAAGAAGTTGCTCTGGGGGTGTTTCCAGCCTATCCAGAAACAATAAGTACGAGGAACAAACCTATTTCTGTGACATCTTCAGCCCAGTTTTACGTAACAGAAAAGCTTTGAACAAGCCTCCAAGCTTGTGTGTGCCTATCTAGAAGTAGCTGAAGCTATAAAACTTTTGAGACTCACTCTCTTCTACAAAAGATCTGCTTTCTTCAGAAACCAAAAATTCTCACTTCATTTTCGCTTGAGATAAGCATTGACATCAAGAAATTTCACTGATTGAGAGGACAAACAGAGAGATTGCCCCAGGCTAATAATACAGTGATTATGTAGACTAAAAAGAAAACTGTAAGACATTATTTTATGGAGCATAAATCATATTCACATAGAGGGAGTCAATTTTCAAACAAGAGACTTTAGTAGAACACTCAGCATACCTATATCATCTCTTAAAAATGTAAATACTTTTATTAAGCTTGCCTACATGCCTCTATCCACACCCAAAGACAAGGTTAGGAGGTTCTATTAAGGCCAAAATATTTGAGAACTTGGTTCACGAATTCCATTAAAAACAACATCAAATGTTGAAATGAAATGGCTAAAATGTAAAAACTAAAGAGGAGATTCAAAAATAATCCTTAACCCTGGCATTTTATGCTTTTGTTCTGAGTGGGTTTGCTTCTTAATTTCACTTTGGTCTGAAATTAGGACCTGATGCAAATCCTACTGAAATCTGTGTATGCAACTCCTGCTGATAACTAATGGGAGCTCTATATATGGTTCAAGAGCAGCACCTTAATCCAGAGAAGATCATAGCTGTCGTTTTGGTACGTTGATTCATGTATTTATGTTTAATTGTTTTATTTGAATGAGATTTTCTATACAGATGCATAGGTGTTTTTCTAATAAAGAGTCATAGATCAGACCACTGACAAATGACCCGTGAGTCTTTTTCCTCTCTAGAGACTATGAATCATTCTATGACACCACCTATTCTCTTGATACACATTCTGTAGTTATTAAACTAACAAGAAGAAACGTCACCTTTGTTCTTGAAAAGTACTTTATTTCTGGGTAGACTGCATCACATTTCATTTTTCTCCCTCCCAAGCTATGATAAAACTAAAGGTCAAGGTACTTTAGCACATACCTAATTGTAGGCAGATGAGCAGTCAGTGAACTTCTCACCAGCTTCAAGGTAGGCACATGCCTGCGCATATGTTGAATCAGGGCCAAGTCGCCTACCCTAAACATTAAGTCAAAGGGGAAAGGTGTGTTTGAAAGTTCTACACTTCTTATTCGCATTTCATTTTCCCTGTTTCACATCAAGCAAACCTGACAACATTAACTACCACAAGGAGAAGTTATCAACATAAACATGGCGCTATACAATCTTATATCTCTCCCTGTAAGAGAGCTACATGTGTCAGTGAATTTTAATCTCCTCAGATCCCTTGGGCAGGCTCCTGGCTCACAGCACAATACAATGAAAAAGAGTTACAAAACTCAGACTCACGAACAAAATAAAAGAAAGAAGGTGAACGGCCGTGGCCACTATTTCAAGTAAGAGCCCGCTATTTCTTGTGTTTGGTGAAACTCTCTGCATTCATATTAAGGTCTGAGCAGCAGATATGAAGGGCTGCATCCCCAGGTGGTGTAAATCAGCAGAAATAAATGGAGTCATGCCAATTTACGCCAGCTCAGGCTCTTGTCGATAGTCTGTGCTTTTGCTAACGATTTAGATAAACACTTACAGCCCCTCACACTGTCGTATCTGAGCAAGACACAATCTTTAATGCGAGGATAAATACAACACCCTTGTGAGGTAGGGAAGTACGTTTTATTGATGGGGAACAGAGGCGCAGAAAGATTAAATGACTTACTCAAAGTCATGCAGAATGCCTGAGGCAGAGCAGGGAATTGAACTTAGGTCTTCTAAACCCAGGGCTGGCACCCTATCACTAGAGCATCATTCCTGTAGATACTGGACAAGTTGGTTTGGCCAAATACTCTCTAGCCTTCCACAAACCGAGCTAACTGTAAAATAGGAATGATAGCAGCCCAGTGATCAGCGGGGAGGGGAGCTGGAGGGAACGGGGACTGAATACTTCATTTCCCCCTCTCCTTTTGCCTGTACAGGAGTATTAGCTTAGAGAATACATTTTGTAGTGCTTTGTCCAATTCACTGCAGTTTTAAACATCTCAAGCGATAGGGCATATTTTCTCACTACTTACTGGAAAGCTAAAGTGTGTCAGTTTAAACTAATAAATATCTGGTCTGAGCGTGACATTTACAAGTTACCTGTTCTTCTGTGCTCAGTGCTCAAGTTAACAGCTCTCCATCTAAAGTCAGTTTCTTAATTGTCTTGTTTCCCCAAAAAAGATTTGTCAGGAAGCTTTCTGATGATAGCCAAGGCAGACGTGCCACGGCTGCAGAGCTACTGGCTTGACGTTGAAAAGCTTTCTGGGTTACTGAAGGCTCCTAAAATGAGCAATGACTCAGCAGCTGTTTCGATATACCCCCCCCCCCCCCCCCCCCCCAAAAAAAAAAGATCTGACATTTGTTTCCTTAAGGTGGTATTCAGTTTCTCATCACATGTTCAGGAGAAAAGGTGGGGAAAAACTTCCCTTAAACCCTTTTTGTATTATTGAAGGCAGCTCTGGAAAGTAATTGGTATTAGGAAAAGCTAGAAAATGAATTAACGTACAAAGGGCCAAAAGAGGGGAAATATTGATTCAGCTGCAGCCTTTTTTCATTATGAAACATCCAAAACATTCTCACTTATTTAAATCTCTTGGGAAACTTTTATTTGCAAAGTGATTGCAGCATTTAAAAGTGGGGAAAAAACACACTAGAAAATATAGTGTTTTCCTGTATCAAAATGTACAAGCTTACATTAACAGGGAGATCCACTAAATGAATGTAATAAATATGTGCAGGACTTTTCTAATGTTGCCAAATTTGGGACAGGGAATTTTTGTTGTTGTTATTCTGTGTTTGCACAGCACAGGGGGATCCTGCTCCATGGCAAGGGCCTTTATGCAATACTGCAATACAAACATAATAAATAACGCACACAATATTTAGTGTGCTTTTCTGAAGACCCAGTTCCTGGAGTCATGTGATTATAGGAGAATCCTAGCTTTAATTAAATAATTAAAAAGTAGAGTCCTAGCCCCCATGGATTGGAGAAAGGCTCATACCCACAAACCAGTGCTTAATTTGTACTGAAAGAGGTGCTAGGGCTCAAGCAAGTTTTTTACTTTCATAATTGAAAGAGGTGCTGGGGCTATGAACTAACACACCTGGCAAGCCTGAGCACAAATTAAGCACAACAACCAGAAGGCAAATATCATGATATTCTTAAAATTGAGTTTTTTAAAGCAATATCATAATTTTGGAGGCCTGACTCCTGACGTTTGAATGCTTGGGATTGCTGATACTGCTTTTCCATCTCTACGTCATATGATGCTTCACTATTGTGACAGAAGCAGCTCAGTTCCTTAGATAAGGATGGTTCATCATTGGCGCTCTAATACTGTAGTGGCTTTTGGGAACAAGGGGAGAAGTTGATGCACCAGACTCAGCATTTTATCCAAATCCTAAAGATGAAGGGCCAGTAAATCAGATTTCATAGAAGGATCTTGGCTTAAATCCTATCAGTCTTAGTATTGATGCAAAACTTTGGTAAATTTCAACAAAAGTTTTGCCCGCGTAAGAACTGCTGGTCCTAATTTGGCAGAAACACTACAATCTATTCCTGAAATATGGTTAGAGATTCATCATATATTCTGAAAATCTTTTGAGTCTCCACTGGTAAATCTGCATTATTATATTGTCTTCAATGGAAGTACACCAATTTATACCAACTGAGGCTATGGCCTACATCTCTAAATGAAATGCACTGAGTTAGCTTTCGAAAAGAATAATATTTTCCTGCTTAAAATAAAATCCTGTCTAGTAAAACAAAAACCACACAGTTTGGCTATTTTATTATCTGTACCAAAAAGCAGCGGCTGTTTCCCTTGCATATCATTTCCCCTGGAATAAACATGTTTTTATTTCCCTAAGAGCTCCTATTATGACTATTTGTTGCTTTAGTATTTAATATAATCACTTAGAGAAATAAATTAGTAGTGTCATAATTCACATAGTACCCAGGCAATATTACATTAGATCTTTCTCTCCCCCCCCCCCCAATTTAACTTCTGGATCTTATCTTCAAACCACTGAAAAACTTTACTTTGTAAGACAGAATAAGCAAATGTGTGACACAACTAGATACGCCAATTAATTCATACTTGAATGATATGTTAGAATGTCAATGCTGATGCGGGATTTGTTAAGATACCCAGGGTTTTCTTCAGTGTCATTTCATCTCAAAATATGTTTAGGATTATTTTTGTCCGTGTTTATAAGCCAAATACAAGTACTTTAAATAGAAGGCTTGGTGGGAAAGAAGTTGGTAGTTTTTTGAACTGAAAACAATTCTAGGTGTCTGTGTGTGAGAGCATGTGTAATCTAAAGGCATATACTGACATGCTTGGGTTGTATACACTCCCAGAGTAAGATGGAAGGAGAAAGCGTATATCTACAACTGTGGAAGGAGAAAGCTTCTATCTACAACTCACTGTATTTCAGCATGCAGAAAATATGTTTAATATTTTACTGTAATGTGACTAGGGCATAACGGGCACAGGCCTAGTGTATAATCTACTCAGAGCCTACAGGTAGATGGGAATATCTGTCTTCTTCCCCACAGACATCTGCATTCGCTAATTTAATTCTTCCAGCCCTCCCAAATAGCACAGCTGGCTAACAGTTGGAACTTATTCCACTACTATGGCTTTGCTCTGCTTCCCCTCTGAGGTGCAGTTAATGCTACTAAGTGTAACAATTTGCTGCCAGAATAATGGCAGTTTGATATAGAAGGAAGCCTACTAAATGCTCCCTCTTCCCCTTCATAAATTTTGTCACAATGGAGAGACTTATTAGCAGTCACGTGGTGGTGGTGATGGGGCAGTCATGACGCCAGCCAACACCTGGGCCTGTTCCAAATGATACCATCTCCCACATGGTTTCACACTCTCTCTCTCTTCCATGGCATGATGGGGAGAGGAGCAAATTTGGGATTATAGTCTCATGGTAATACTTTGCACATGTTAATTATAACTTCCTCCCCAACTACTGATGTTGATGGAACTGAATAAGCAATTAAAATATAGTTTTAAAAGATACAAAACAGATACAATCAAATATTAAAAATCCAAACTGTGTCTTCAGCTGAGGAGCTCAAAACACTTTCCAAAAAAACAAACTAAGCCTCATCATACTTGTGTGAGGGAGGTCTGTGGTAGCCCCATTTTGTGGACGGGTAAACTGAGAGGTTGCTACTTGTTCATATTTACACAATCAGCTGGTGACAGACTCTAATCATGACTCTGTCATGACAAGGGCTTGGGTCGTCAGACCTTTTGGTCTGAGCCAGATAGAGTCAGGAGTTGAGCCAAGGATCAGAGTCGGAACCAAAATCAGTGAGCAGGGACCGGGATCAGGAGCAAAGCAGGAACCAGGGACATGGCAGCAAGAAAGCAGGATCCAAAATAGCAGCCGGACAGGACATCTCCCCTTTGCTCAGACAAATTCCTGTGCCGCCTTCTGGCTTAAATAGCACACCTGGGCCAATCGGTGATTCACCCAATCAGGACAACCAAGGGCGGTGACTCTGGTAGGGCTAGGGTTCCATTAGTCACTCAGCCCACTAAGTTATTAGCAAGCTGCCAGGTGGCAGTCAGTATGCAAATCCTGTCTGGAGATTGAGGTTCAAAACCCACACTAGTTCCTCTACCCAGTTCCCACTATTATACAACAATTAGGGCTGACAGCCCGGAACAAAAACATTCCATGATTTGAAAATCTCTCATTTCTGTTATCCTCAGATTCAAAAGGTGCAACTGGGACCAGTAACCTTAGGCTCACGCCTTTCAAATAATGCTGAGGAAGGGTCAGATATTTGCAGAGGACAAAGCGATCTGTGAGGAGGGAAGTATAATAGAACTATTCGTTATTTTATATTACAATGATGTCTAAAGGCTCCAACTGAGACTGGATCCCCATAGTGTTAGACACTGTACAAACACTTAAGAGACAGCCCCTGCCCCAAAGAGACTGCAGACTGTAAAGGGTTTAAATTGTTTAGAATTCAGTAATTCTAAAGGTGGGATAAAAATGTCCTCCAGTGCTTGTTGAAAACTTGTATTTTTGGACCAGTTTTAGTTCTAACGACAGAATAGCACTTGAAACACTCTCAACTAAGAGAAACCCTGCAGACAGAGAGACAAGAAAGCTAACGAATAGAGTTGCCATTAATCATATATTATTTTCTACTTCAACTGCCTGCACAATTATCTGCATTATTCAATAGATTTGACATTTGCCATAACAATCAAATAAAGTCTATTTTTCTTCTTCTTTCAAGAGTCAGTCTACAAAGCCACTTTCTTTATTGCCAAGGACAAGACATAAGGTATTACTGACATCCTATAATACGAGCACCCAGCCTACTTCATTGACAAGAGCTACATGATTCAGTCTATTCAATCTTACACCTCCGACAAAGGTGATAAGATGGGATTTCTTAAAGGGCCCGAGAGAATTTGCTGCTGAAATCCCATTGAATTTTATTAGCCGTGATGAGACGCTGATTGTACGGGCATTTGTTTTAAGGCTGGAATTTTCAAAGTGGCCTAAAGGATTTAGGCACCTATGGGAAGATTTTCAAAGATGCTTAGAGCAACTTTTTCAAGTTTTTCGTTTTCCAAAATCCACGTTGTGGCACCAAAATGTAGGATTTTCAAAAGTGCATAAGTGACTTAGAAGCCCAAGCTCCTTTGTCACCTGAAAATGATTTAGGAGCCTACCATGAGACTGGTATTTTTCAAAAATTCGGCCATAGTCAACAAGAATTAAGGGGGAAGAAATTCAAAGGCACATCTGGCAATGAGGTGCCTAACTTTCAATGAAAGTCAATGGGAGTTCAGTGTCATTTGTGCCTTTGAAAATCTTCTCCCCAGTGCCTAGCTCCCTTAAGCTCTTTTTAAAATCCTGCCTTGGGTGGTTTTGATTCCTTTTGCCCCTTGGAAAACCTCAGGCTTAAAATATATAATAATATAATCACCTTCTCATCTTGATCAAACAAACAGATTTTCAATTAGATCACCCTGATTTTTAATGTAGAAAATTCAGCGGTCATCTAAAGAGCCACAGATGGCAATGTCATTGAAATTGATGTACGATGCCTTTTTCATGTAGGGAAAAAAAGCAGCAAAATCATTTCCCAGATTTTCTGGGTGGCACCTTAACCACCAAAATTAAACAAAACAGAGTCAACTTCACCAACCTCCTTTAAATTCACCAAAGATTTTAAAAGGCCTTTTTTTGTTTCGTGCTATCCTGAAGATGTGATGCAGCCACATGAATAGGGGGTTAACAAAGTAAGTGCTTGTCCATTCAGAAAATATTGATAAAATATAAGCATTGTAACCTATTTAAACCCTTGGCAACCGGAGGTGGGGTTATCCCATCACAAAGCGCCTTGCAAGTAGAGTGGGTTGAAGTTCAAGGCTGGATGCCTTTCTCAAAGATATATTGTAGCACAGTCACAAGCTAAGGTCGGGAGTTACTGAGTGAAGTTCTGTGGCCTGTGATATGTGCGGGTCAGACAAAATGATCACCAGGGACCCTTCTGGCGTTAAATACGGCAAAATAGCTTTTGTGATCATTTGTCCAGGTTCAGAAATGCTGTTGGTTCAGACAAGTTCATCATGCCCCTTGTTAATTGCCCTTTACAAGAATTTGGTGGCATCACACAAACACATCTCTTTGTTTTTGAATGGCAGCTAAATCTGCAACAAAGAATTTGCCCCGCTCTAGCTGCCAGAACCTGGCCTGTTGTTGGTTATAACACAAAAAAAGAAGACAGACTAGAGACGCCTTCCCCCAGGGAAAGGAAAAATGATAAGGGAAGAGAGAAGGCTAAGGAATAGCTTTGGCTATGATCATAGGTTTTAGTCTGGGGAAATAAAACAGTAAGATGCTATGGGGAAAGGTCACAGAATGAATCACTAAATAGCAAGAGAGAGCACCAGCAGAGTATACATTTGTCATCTGAAATATACCCTCTCTCTTTTTCTGCCCAGGAAAAGGCTGTGGCTTTACCAGAAACTAAACTATCATCATTTATATCCTGCTTGTATCAAGAGAGGTCCAAGTAGTATTTATGCAGTACATGTTGGTGTTTTATGCTGTATGTGTTATATCAGTGTTACAAGCTCACAACTGGGCACTTGCAGAGACAGTAAAATATGAGCTATTTAGTATATTACCTGGGAACCTGTGGTCCCTTCTCAGATTAATGGTTCATGGGATATTCAGGAGTCTGATGCCTTTATTTGGTGAGGACTGAAGAGTGGGATAGATGCCAAGTGGTTAGGAGTCAGAGTTGGCAAATCACAAAAGGAGTCGCTGTACAATTTGGACGTGTATGAAAATCTCCTCCACAGTCCTTGGGGATGCAAACTGTGATGGGAATCCTTAAAGAACAGGCTTTGTTGGGTGTTTCCTATCTACTGTGTGTGTGTTCTCCTTCCTCCTCTTCCCTCCTGCTCCCAAAGCTCTTTCCAATCCTTTTGCTTCACTGGTCCCCTCCTGGGATAACAGAACTTTAAGAGAGAGACTTTAGTTACACTTGAAACAATGTGTAATTATTTATCATTAACAGCTGACAAAAACATCTATCACCAACAAGAGACTTGTCAGTAAAAGTGGTAGGTTATTTAGATGGTAAGCAACCACCTTGAAAGAGTCTGATCTGGCAAATTGTTGTTTTCTGGAGTAGCCCTGATGGAGTAAGGAAGGGATAAATATCTATTTCCAAAGGGGAGGACTACTGGAGTTACTGAAGTCACGAGAAAACCTTACGTGAATAAGGATTATTCATCATATAGGCGAACAATCAGAACCCTGGGTTGTAAGCTCCTTTGAGGTAGGGTTGTGTCTTCCTGTATGGTTGGTATAATGCAGAGCACACAGTTGGCAGTCATCAAGTAATAAAAAAGGAATACTGTGTATGATGTTGTTTCCATACATCTTTTTGGGTACTTATATGACCACCAACATTCCAATCATAGAATCGTAGAATATCAGGGTTGGAAAGGAGGTCATCTAGTCCAACCCCCTGCTCAAAGCAGGACCAAAATACAATCAAAACTTTTTTTGGTGGGAGTTTATGGCCCCCCAGTCCCATAATATCTGAGCACCTAAAGTTATTAAAATATTAAAAATTAAAACAATCATTTTTCCTGTCTTCCCAGCGAGAACATTTTATAGTACAGCTCGTTGGAACACAAGGTGTCTTTCCCACCCTCTACCCCTGAAAATTTTGACAAAACACATTTTAAAAGAAATAGTAGTGATTTTTGGCAACAATTAATTTAAAAACCCAATTTTCCATCAAAAATAGTTTCAACAGAAAATTTTGAACGGGCCCTATGATTTGCTTGCTGTATGAGTGAGTGGGGGTCTTGTATCTCTGTGTGTATGAGAAGAAATCATTGAGGGAAAGTGAAGAAATGCGTTTTGCATTTAGTTCCGAATGCAGGGAGGCCCAAGGTCATTCTAACCTCAATAGGTTCAACATATGTGAAAGTTCTTGCATCCTGCGTTCTTAATTCTCCCCATTTTGGTCCCCAGTTTCATCTCCTGGTGGAATGTAGATGTTGAGAGAGATCAATATGTAGAAATGCATCTCCTCCTGTAGCTCTGCCCATAGGAAATATGTGGCTCAGTTCTGCTCAATGATTCTAATTAAGTCAGAACCTTGGGAAAGGAAAACGAAGCCAAAGAACCGAAAACTATGAGGTTTCCACTCTATCAAGTGCAAAATACAGTTAAATCAGGGAAAGCAACTATGCAACCACTGTGGCATAGATATTTACCATTATATAACCCCCATAGCCATAAAACTTCACGGTGTATGTACAAAAACAACCGCTGCACAATATGGAAGGCAAGGGAATTAGGCTATTTATTGACCACACTTCACCCTTAGTACAGGCAATGAAATTGTATTTATACCTAAAGCATAAGGAATTATATTAGCTTTAATACATGCTCACTCGGCTGTGAATGAAGAGTTCTCAAAATCCACCTCTTGAAACTGCTGCCCAACTGTTTCCACTACTGCAAAGGGTAGTGTGGAAGGATGACGTAAAGACTGTGTTGGGATTAAGGCACTAGACAGGGATATGAGAGATCTGGGTTCAGTTTTCAACTCTACCGCAGACTCCCTTTCGGGATCTTGGATAAGTCTTGTCGACCCTGAGCAAGGTACTTCAGCACATGTTTAACTTTAAGCACATGACCTCTGACTGCAAATTAAGTAAGTATTTCCATGGGCCCCTGTTCCCAATCTTCTGCTTGTATGTACCATCCCTTTCTCCTACCCTTTGTCTATCTTGTCTATTTAGACCAGGGGTCAGCAACCTCGCCAGGGTAAGCCCCTGGCGGGCCGGGCCAGTTTGTTTACCTGCCGCGTCGGCAGGTTTGGCCGATCGCAGCTCCCACTGGCTGCGGTTCGCCGTCCCAGGCCAATGGGGGTGGTGGGAAGCCACGGCCAGCACATCCCTCGACCGCACCGCTTCCCGCCACCCCCATTGGCCTGGGATGGCAAACTGCGGCCAGTGGGAGCTACGCGTGCCAGAGGTTGCCGACCCCTGATTTAGACTATAAGCTCTTCAAGGAAGCTACTATCGCTATGTGAGTTGTATTGATCCCAAGACCAATCAAATGATGTGTGGAAGGTAGGAAGAGATGTGTGGAAGGTAACTTTTAACGAACTGAAATATCCTTTGTTCCTTGCACTGAGATTCTGTTTACATTTAACACTGTGTTCCAAGCCAACTTTGGAAAAAGAGAGAGAAATGTCTGTATCCACCTTGTTTGGGAGATGGCACTACATTCAGTTTATCAATAATATATTCAGATTAATACAGAGAAAATCAACGCATTCACCATGAAAATATTCCTCCTCCTTATACAAGTTCAAAAAAAACTGCAGAATTCAAAAAAAGTGACATTACAGCTAAAATTGAAGGTATTGAATTACATGATTTTCTCTCTACCTGAGACAGAACCTGAAGATAAATAAATAAAAAGCTCAACAGAAAACCTAATACAAGTTTGCTACTTTTTGCCACATTAACTCAACTAAATCGCTCCTTATGCTTCAATCAGCTTTGGAAGCAGACTCAGGAGGATTTGTCTCTAACTTAAAGATCTAAAAAGGATCATCTACAGAGCTGAAAATGTTAGAAAACAAATTTCCCCTCCTCTTTGGGTTGCACTAGAACAAGACTAGAGCAATAAGCAATGAATGTAGCGCACTCATGGCTACAAGTATAGCATAGCTATGGTGTCCTCCACTTACATATTTAGTCTGAGCCCCAGGGGGTTCCTGTTTAATTAAACCCCCTAAATCTCTGTATGGATGCCCAATATGGTATGAGCAAAGGTCAATCAGAGTAGGAAGAACCAAATCACAACCTCAGAGGCCATCAGTTCCTGGCAACCTCCCCCCACCCTGACCACGTCTCTCAGGATGACAAAGCACAGCATAGCCTCCTAAGCATGACACAAGCCCCAGTCATAGGTAAAGATTTCCTAACTGATGGGAGCAGCAACAGTATTGTATAGTGAGGCACAGCTAGGAACCCCAGCCCCCATAGATCTAGACTCCAGAAGGGAAATCTCCCATCTCCATGTGGCAGAAAACACCAGACTTCACAGACCCTATCTTCCAAGCCACATGGAAGCAGATCAGGATCTCTCAGGGGTGGAGCCAGGCCCCAGGAGTAGTAGGGACTTCCCACAGCAGAAGTTGGAAGCAGCAGTAGCAAGGCTGGGAGGGGCCCAGTTGGGACGTTCTCATCCCTTCACAGTGGTAGCAGAATGCTTGTCACAATTTGAAGATTGGACACTTTTCTGTCTGGTTGTTTGTACCAACTTCCGTCCTCTGCTACCAGCCACACTCTTTCCCCTTGTGCCATCATTGTGACCCCTCTCCATCCTTTCTCCTCTCCCTCTTCACTCCTATTTCCATTCCCTTTCTGTCCCTCCCTCTCAGTGTCTCCCTTCCCCTTGGCTCCTATTCACTCACCCTCTCTTGCCATTCCCTCACCCTTCTCTTCATAATTAATAAAAAGAAGTGGTGCTGATGAGATGTGCACCCATCATTGCCCAGGTCGCTTTGCCTGTATTTTGTACCCTCTTTGCTAATTGCCTTGTTAGATCATAAACTCCTTGGGGAATGGACCGTATCTCCCTACAACAGCTCTCACCATGGGGACCAGATTCAGATTGGGGGCCTTTGAGAGTTACTGCAAGTCAACTAATCAAAAGGCAGCATGGTCCACTGAGGCACTGGACTGGGACTAAGGAGAATTGGGTTCTATTCCCAGCTCTGTCACTGCCCTACTGGGTGACCTTGCCCAAGTCTCTTCACCTCTATGTTTCCTCTCTCACTCTCTCTGTCTTGTTCATATTTCCTGTAAGCTCTTTGGTGGCAGGGACTGTCCTTTACTATTTGTTTGTACAGTGCAGTGCATTTGTTTGCACAATGTGGCCCTGGTCTTACTTGTGGCCTCTAGATGCTACTGTAGTACAAATAATAAATAAGAAGAGTCAGACAGGTAGAGGGGCAGAAGATTAATGCTGAAATCATTCTCTGAAGCACAGTTGCTCAATACTCATTACTCTCGATTTATCCCTAACCATTTCTTTCATTAAACCACAGCCAAAATTACTTTTTATTGTACCTTACAGAAATCTGAGCAACTATCCATTTGGCCCAGGAAAGTGGCTGGTATAAACAAAGAAAAGATGTATATTAAAGACCAGGAACCAAATTCAATGTATTTGTCATTTATAATGAGCACAACATGCTTCGGGCCTCAGGGATTATTTACTCTCTGAAATACTTTTTTAGAGAGTGTGTTAGTGGTCTATTCACAGATGACCTCAGATAAGGACATAGATTTGGAACCTGTTCAAAATAATTTAATCAATCTTCTACAACAACAAACAAACAAACAACAAAAATGCAACAGTCAACCATTATGGACTAAGTCAATACTAACTTGATTTCCCAAAACTCATTTCAGGTAATGACTTCCAGGAAACTACAGGTAGCTCAAAAAAACTCAGAAGTTTAACTCTAAATTTAATTTTCTTTAAGGATTGTAATTGAGCTTGCTTTTGTCTTTTTCTTTTTAACTGCTATTTCCCTTAAATAATATACTGTGTCTTGGGTGACGCTTTGTTGGGTTTCTGCTAAATCCTCATTTTTAAAAATGTGAATAAATATATTTTGCAAGGTTGTAACTACCTCATAGTAACTAGAAATATAAACAAAAGAAAATAAAGGAAAATAAACACATGGCATACATTTAGTCTGATTGCTTGCCTGTCAGATGGAGAAGAGAACAGGGCCAAGTTATTGGGAGACTAACTATTTAGTTGCATCAGCTTGTCTTTGTTGTATATATAAATTCAAGCACATTCTTGCACTTATTTATTTAGAAACTAACCTGGCTCATTGTGTAGTGCTTTTATTCCACAAGTACTCCCATTTAAATCAATGGGACTATTTGCAGAGGAAGGTACTATTCAAAATAGTAGAGGGAAGAAGAATTTGGCCCTTATTCTGGGCTAGGTTTTGACTGTAGGCGTGGCCATGAGTAAGGGGTTGTACATAAAAAGTTGCCTCAGAAGGCAGTGTACATCTACACTGCAATAAAAATCCTGTGGTACCGAGACTCAGAAGCTCTGAGACCTGCTCCCCTCGTGGGATTTCAGAGCCTGGGCTGCAGGCTGAGCCTGAATGTCGACTCTGCCATTTTAGCCCTGCAGCCTCCACAAGCCCTTGACTTGGGCCAGCTGTAGTTGTGCCATGAATCTTTTATTGCAGTGTAGCCATACCCTAAAAGACATGCCACTCCCTTGTTGCTTCTGTATAGGTTCTCCTTATCCACATAGTGCCCCCCTTAAAGCCCCCAAAACTCGGATTCAGGCTCAGGATGAAGATTGGAAGACCAGAGAAGAAAGGGGAAGAGGTGGTGTTATACAACAAAGGGGAAAAAACATTCTATAGCTCTTTTGTATCATCAGAGGTGGCTGCATTATTTTGGGGCAGGTTTGCAAAAACAGTATTTTGCTACCTTCCTCACCCCAAACATAATAAATTCCTATCCACTATCACTCTGAACAGGCACAGAGCCAGTCTGGAGATTTAGAATGACCTGGCTTTCCAGTGCTTTTTGAGGGGATGATGAAGATGGGGAGAAGTGGAGGGCAAAACTTCAATGATCTTTGAGGGTTTTGCCACTTATGCTAAAATATGTATTTATGAACTCCAGCATAATTAAGTTTGTGCCTGGATTTTTTTTTTGATAAAGTTGTCAATGAGAAAATGTCTCATGGAAGTACTCATATAAACATAATAAATAGAAATAAGGTGCACATTTTTAAGCATCAGGCTAACTACTGAAACAACTTACCTAGGGATGAGGTGGATTCTCCATACCTTGAAATCTTTAAATCAAGACTGAATATCTTTCTAAAAACTAAGCTATAGCTGAAGTTTGGGGCTTGATGGTTGAAGTTATTGGGCCTGTGTTATGCGGGAAGTCTGACTAGATGGTTGTCCCTTCTGGATTTAAAATCTATGAACCTATAAATCATGGTAATTATATCTCTGACAATTAGATTATTTAAAATATATCTTGCATGACAATTTGTTATTTGCCCTTGGCTTGCTATCTGTAGAACGGTACCATAGTGTCTTCAAACCTATGTCAAAGTCTTAAAGTCTATAACTCAAGCAAATTAAATTCTGGATTCTACCTTCACTAAATCTATGGAGACAAAACTGATGGCTACCTTAAATTCTTCCAATAACAGAGAGCAGTCAGGTTAAGAACTACAAGGGTGGAAAATGTTGGTGCGTGTAAAGAAGGGGGAGATCAAATACGGTTGGTTTGGTAGAAACATGAGTCTTTGTTCTACTCCATCTCACTGGAGTCTATATAGGTCTTAAAGTCCAGATAATCCCACAAGGAGTTTAGAAGGCACGCTAAAACAGTTGTATGGATTATGACCACCTCAGAAGTCTGTATGGTAATTAAAAACTGTGCAAAAGTGAATGCATTAGCACAGATTTGTATTCACATGTGTGGGAAGGGTGGACTGTTGATGGGCTCTGCGTTTGTGTGAGTTGGCAGTTGTGTGTCTGCAGATGCCTGCATGAGGGTTTAGGAAGAGTCATTATTTTGGCTGGAGAGAGTCCAGCACAATGCAAATGTCCTCCACACCATTTCAGAAGTTTCCAAACTCTGTCCAAAAGGTACACTTTAAAACTCAGTCTGATTTCTCAGATATAGCCCTAGGCTCTAAATCTTTCAACCGATTATTGATGATCCAACTCTGAGCTCTCTTCACTAAGCCAATTTGGAGCTATAAGAAAAGAAAAAGAAAAAAGAATTTGCCAATCATGATATACATGTAGTTTATCTAGATCCAATCTCTCAGAAATGCCATGTCCAATTCATGATAAATTTTGGCAGAAAAAAGATCTCTGCATGTACTACTAAAAAACGGTCTGTATTTGTACTACTAAAGCAAAATGTGAAGGAGAAAGTGTTGTTTTTAGGATATTACAGCGGGAAACAAACAAAAAAACCCACCACCACAAGAAAAAGTCAGACTTATAATGGAAAGCTGGTTACAATCTTAATTATGAAAGGGTGTCTCCTCTCCATAACTTTCACTCTATGCATCTGAAGAAGTGAGGTTTTTACCCACGAAAGCTTATGCCCAAATAAATCTGTTAGTCTTTAAGGTGCCACCAGACTCCTTTTTGTTCCTCTCCATAATACATTCACTTCCCAATACTTGTGAGGGGGTGCACTGGTCCTTTGTGTGTCAGCTGTTGAAGTATATTGGACCAACACCACCATGACTCATGCTGATCCCTACTATGAAAACCCACTATGCACATGCATCTACTGTGGATCTTTATCCAGGACAAAAAAGGGTTAATCAACTGTTGCTTGGCATGTAGCCCTTGTTACTCTGCCAGTTAACTCAGCAGAAGGTACATAGCCTCCTGATCTTCTCTGGGGAGGAGCCCCTAAAAGATCACAGTGATAAGCAGAGAGCCTGTAGTAAGGACTTTGATAGATAGGAAGAGGTTTGCATGCGGTTTGGATTCTGTGTGCTGGTGTCAATCAGCTTGATTCTACTGAAATCAGTGGAGCGCTACCGATTTACAACAGCTAAGGATCTGGAATTGTTTCCTCTTGTTCACTTAATACAGTGTAGTGATGTGGGGTGCGGAGGAGGTACATGAGCTGGGACTTAAGGTAGCAACGTCTTTGGTGTGTCTTGTGTTTTGTTCAGGTAAATAATTCCAACAGCCCAGGAAAGGGGGAAGACTGTTATTAATCACCGGCTCTCTGTTATGGCAGGAAGCACAGGCTCCTGTACACTGAATGCTAATATGCTGCTTTTCCTCTTCAAAGTGCTTTACAAACATTCACTAATTAATTAATCCTAGCAACAACACTCAGTTATTTTCTGTTACTGGAGTGTATGTTTACCAAGTTAGCTCCACTTGCACACAGCACGTTGATGCTGTTGACAGCAGTAAGTATAAACTGATCTACAGCCACATGCTATACTTTGCTGCAAATTTTGCTTCAAACAAGACAAAGGCTTCCTCCTTCACAACTACCGAGGCAACTCCAGTAAAGTGGCCAGTCTTTACCAGACTTGAACATGGTAGTGATGCCCAGTACCTTCCCAGATAGACTGACACAGCATGCAATGTTTGCTTCTGCTGACTTGGTTCCACTGGAACATATGTCAGCAGAAGGAACAATCATGACAGTACTGAGAAAATTATAACAGAATTTGTCACATCACACTGCTGTTTCCAACGGAGTATGGGAATGACACAGATTCTGCAAACTTCTAATGAAATACATGGAAAGATTAATGAGGTTGCCACCACAAAAAGTTTTGTCATCACTGTTATTATAGCCAGGGTTGGTAGCACCACTATTAAGGGTGTCAAACCCTTCCCATTATAAGCCCCTGTTTTCAGTCGCTGGTTGAAATTTTTTTTCAGTGAAACAAGTTTCTGTTGGGAAATGCCGATTCAATGGAATTGACACATCCCACTGGAAAGTGTTGTGTCAAAACTTTTTGCAGGTAAACAGGATGACTGGCCACCCTGTCTGCCTGATTTCCTGCCAGATTTCCCACCTCTCTTGGAACCAATACTCTTAACAAAACCGAGTCAGGTTCAATGAATTTCCCAACTTGAAAAAATGTCTAGAAAAAAAGCTTTCAAATTGTGAATATGTTTTATTTTTACACTTTTAAAAAGAAAAATTCTGTTTTTTTGTTCAGAACAACTTTTTGTTTCAAAATTTAAGCTATAGACAGAAAAGAGGTCTAAATCAAAATGAAACATTTCAATTGACCTAGAATGAGAGTCCATTTTTCAATTCATGAAAAAGGAACCCAGTCCAAGATGGGGAAAAAGTGTTGCTCTCGAAAATATACATGGAATGGGAAAACAGTTTCCCAGTCTAGCTTGCTTGCAATGACATCCTGTGTCAGTGAGTTAAGAAGACAAGACGGCCATATTGGCTCAGACCTATGGTCCATCTAGCCCAGTATCCTGTCTTCCAACAGTGGCCAATGCCAGATGCTTCAAAGGGAATGAACAGAACACAGCAATTATGAAGTCATCCATCCACTGTCATCCAGTCCCAGCCTCTGGCACTCAGAGGCTTAGGGACACCCAGAGCATTGGATTGTATTCCTGATCATCTTACTAATAGCCATTAATGGATATATCTTTCATGAACTTATCTAATTCTTTTTTGAACCCAGTTATAATTTTGGCCTTCACAAGATCCCTTGGCAATAAGTCCCACATGCTGACAGTGCGAGGTGTGAAGAAATATTTCCTTTTGTTTGATTTAAACCTGCTGCCTATTAATTTCATTAGTTCTTGTGTTATGAGAAGGAGTAAATAACACTTCCATATTCACCTTCTCCACACCATTCATGGTTTTATACACCTCTATTACATCACTCCTTAGTCATCTCTTTTCCAAGCAGAATAGTCCCAGTCTTTTTAATCTCTCCTCATAGGGAAGCTGTTCCATACCCTTAAACATTTTTGTCGTCCTTCTCCATACTTTTTCCAATTCTAATATATAGTTTTGGGGTGGGGTGATCAGAATTGCATACAGTAGTCAAGATGTGGGCATACTATGGGTTTATATGAATGACATTAGTAAATATCCTATCTTATTATCTATTTCTTTCTTAATGGCTCCTAACATTCTATTAGATTTTTTACTTCTGCTGCACATTAAGCAGATGTTTTCAGAGAACTATCCACAATGACTCCAAAATCTTTCTTGAGTGGTAACAGCTAGTTTAGACTTCATCATTTTCTATGTATAGTTGGGATTATGTTTTCCAACATGCATTACTTTGCATTTATCAACACTGAATTTCATCTGCCACTTTCTTGTCCAGTCACCCAGTTTTGTGAGATCCCTTTATTACTCTTTGTAGACTACTTTTGTATCAGCTTCAAAACTTTGTCAACTCACTGTTTACCCCTTTTTCCAGATTATTTATGAATATGATGAACTGCACTAGTCCCGGTACTGATCCCTGGGGGGCACCACTATTTTCCTCTCTCCAGCCTGAAAACTGAGTATTTATTCCTACCCTTCATCTCCTGTCTTAACTAGTTACTGATCCATGAGATGACCTCCTTTCTTATCCAATGACTGTTTAAAGCCTGTTCCACAGGTTAATGAGGCATATGTGAGAAAGGCATTTCCTTTCATTAGTTTTTAACTTGCCACCTTTCAAATTCATTGACTCTCACCTTGTTCTTGCAGTATGCAGAAGGATAAATATGAACACCCAATTTACCCCCCTCTATCCTTTTCATTATTTAGTGCACCACTGTCATGTCTCATCTTACTGAGGCACTCAAAATTAGTGGAGACTTTTTTAAAAAAAATGTAGGCCTATGATTTGCTCATACCAGAAAAAAAGAATGGGCATGTTTCTTTTATTTTTAAGTAATACACTGTAGGAACCAAGAGAGAATTAGCACTTGCCTCATATGAATTCACAGGAGAATAGAGCAGGAAAGTGGAAAATATCAAACATGTTCTCTCTTGCAACTCAGAATGAGGGCAGCCGATGTGTTTGCAACGTAGCTGATTGGCACCAAGCCCTGACAAGCTCCCTTCTTTATTAAAGTGTGCTTCCCTCAATACCAAAAATCTTGTCAGTGTAACTTGCTTGAATCATTTAAAATGTGAAACATGTTAAACACACCAAACACTAATATTTGAACAGGATCACGTCACTGCCTCCTAATCAAAGCCTCATTCAGTGTCATTATTTGTGCGGTTTTACATGTCTTCAGCTTGCGCAAATGAAAATATCTGGTATCTGAAATTGTCACAACGCTCTTGAAGAAACTAAGCAAGTGGTTGTGCTGCATTTGGCAATTCCCAAGCATAAGGGGGGTTTTGTGCAAGTCTGCAGTGTTTGCTAGGTTGTAAATTGTTGATTTATTTCAGTGATTTAGGTTGTAGCAAATTGAAGCTATCGTCAAACTAAATACAGCTTCACTTAAGCTAATTATGTTGATGGGGCTATAAATACTGAGAGAGAGAGATAATTATATTTCTTTGACAAGTACAACATAAGCCCAATCCACCCCTAAATCATCTGAGACTGATATAACTTAAATCCATATTATTTCATGAATAGTTTTTATGCTATTGGCTATGATAAGGTCTTTCAGCTATATTTGTCTAAAGCACTAACCATAGGTGATTGATAGTTAATTAAGTCTGGATCATCCCCCTGGAATCCATGTATGGAGAGGGCACCCACCATTCAAGGATCTCCCTGTACCTCGGCTGGGATTTGATGTGGTCTGAGACTTAAAAATAGGAATCAGAAGACTAGCCATTTCTGGCATCAATAGCTAGTTGACTCCCTGGATTTTCCCATGTCTATGTTAATCTTCCTCTGAATTATTTTCCTTCTTCCTTGTTTGTGAGGGACAGAGAGGTACCCAACCTTTAGAAAGATGGCTCCTAAGAAGCTGTGCTGATAGGTAGTAGGTAGGTAGAAGTGGCCAAGCAGAGCAGCACGAAGACAAGTACAATCCAAAGAGATCACTCCAGTCTCCATAAAACTTGGATTCAACAGTGCTTGGAGGTTTCACTCACTACAGGCATGGAGTTTTCTGGCTTCCTTATCATGGGGTTCACTGAGATAAGAATATGTCTTTTGGTATATATTTTCTATATGCATATCTATGAGCGAGATGGTCTCATAGTTGGGGCATGGATGCAGAAGATTTGAGTTTAGTTCCCACCTCTACCACATCCTTCTTAAGTGACCTTGAGCAAGTTGCTTAAGGCCAGATTTTCAAGTGTATTTAAGCACCTCAGGATGGGAACGGACACCTGGTGGGATTTTCAAAAGCGACTACACATATTAGCTGCCTCCTTCCCATTGAAATCAATAGGAATTTAGGCACCTAACAAGCTTTTCTACATATTTTGGTGCCAAAATACCTTTGAAAATCTGGCCCTTAATCTCTTTCTGCCTCAGTTCTCATCTATAAAATGGGGGTTACACTACTGCCAGACCCACACCTACCTTATAGCAGGTAAGGATAATTTTATCATTCTTTGTGAGGAACTCAGACACTATGGTGATGCTGACTGTTATTAATAGACCTTTGAATATTTTACCTTTGAAATTTAGAGGTGTCATCTTGAATTTGGCCAAATCTAACATAGTCTACATACAAACATATATATACTTTACATGGAAGATGCAGGAGGTCCAAATCAATCTTTACACATATAAAGTTAAATTGCTCTATTGCAATTTCTGGTACAAGAGGCAGCTAGAGACAAAATAAATTGATTTACAATATATCTAAGACAATTATCTTTCTTGATGCCTTAGAATGGATCCATGAAAGAGATAAAATGGATATAATTTTTGTTTTGCCAGGTACATTTCCTTCCTAAACATTATGCATCACTTTTAGAATATATGGGGGTCAGGATAAAATCCATTAAGAATGCTTCAGGACAACTCCCAAAAATAAAAATAAGACCAAAATAAATAACTCAACCCTGTAAAAATGATTGTCTGGCTTCTCATTGACTTCCATGGGCATTGGATTAGCCCCTTACATATAGGCTCAAACTCATCTCTTCTGTAACTCCATTGTCTTTCAGTGTGATGCTACATACGAAAACAAGGCTAAATCAATATAACAAATTATGAGCAATGAATTGATTGGTTATTTATGGTAGGGAGGAGGTGAGCTTTAAGTATGAATTAATATCCAACCATTAACCACAAATATTAGTCTTGATCTAAAGGTCATTGAAGTCAGATGGTGAAGTCCTGGCTCTACTGAAGACAATGACAAAACTCCCAGGATTTCACACAGAATCTTAGTTTCAACAGGCCAATTCTGAGCTTCTCATCAACAACATGAATTTAGGGATGAATGGATTTATTTCCCAGATTATATTTTGTACCCTCCAAGCCCAGAGACTTCATTTAGAAAATAAATATTGAGTCAGAAGATCACTTGTTTCCTGTTCCATTGTGGCAAATTACAATGAAGCTGAATCAGTACATATTTAGAGGCTTTGCTGGATTCCCTTTGTCCAGTATATTCAAAGCATCAAGCAAGATTGTTGAAAAATGTAGGTCTAAATCCCCAGATTCCATGGCACTTCATTAAATTTAGACTCTTGCAGTTGTTTAGTTAACTAAGAATGAAAATGAATAAAAATCAAAAATAAAAGACATTTACTTTTTTTGTTTGTTTTACTGAAAAAGCATAATTTCATTGTAGAAGCTTTCAAAGGGAAGAGTTGTCTTGGCAGCCAGGTTGAGGACACCTGGGACTTTAGTCATCTAGGGAGAATTGTTGAGATTGTGGGATATGCAGAGAAACTGTATGTATCTACTAGAATGATTGTTAGTAAGTTGTTAAGAATCTGAATCTTCAACTTGATATATTTAAATTTCAGCATTTACATTCCATTGAAATGAAAGACAGTATGCTCCAGTAAGAGGGCTGTTGTTTCACATAGACAACACTGCATCAGTTTGCATTTGAGACACATTTTCAAGGTTATGTTCACAACCATGACGGGGAGGGGCAGGGGAGATAGATGTTTGAAGCATAAAACAGACTCTGGAGCACAATTCTGCATCAAAGAATGGGGAAGGTCTGGATCCTCACTAATTTTGTGAGGCTATTTGAGGTCATCGGTATATCGCAAAGCGCAAATTGAATGTGTCTGTCATGCTGTCAAGTAATTTTTCTTTCACTATTAGGTGAATGGATTTGCTTAAGGGATTTGGATATCCAACTCCCATTAATTTTTTTTCACTTGGCATCCAAATCCCTTAGGTATCAATGAACAACCTTAACCTTAATGTATGCAGTAAAAATTGCCCACAATAGTTACAATGAAGAAATGGTTTCTTGGTACTAAACAAAACAATGAATATGTCAGGCAAATTGTATCTGGTACAAAATATAGGAGAAAGTATAAACACATTAAGATAGGCTACCAGTAGCATCTTTCAAAAGATATACAATGTAAGCCATATACTCTTAAATAGCTCAAGGGACTTACAGTCAATAAATTTAACAGGCTGCAACCAAAAAATCAAAGCTGAAGTACAGTATGTAAATAGAAGCTAGAGTGCAGACTTCTTTCCAACCTTAGGACAGAGTTAATAGAGGGGAAATGACAAAATACATAAAAAGGAATATATAGGATTTGACAGAGTATGTTTTATTCTTTTAACTTCAAGGCAAACTACCAGACTATTTTCGCTTAGAGAGATAAATCAAACTAAGAACTTTAATCAGTTTGTATAAAAATCTTATTTGCAACATTGGGAAGCTTAAGTATTGGAGCCTTGTTGGTGCATAGGGGGTGGAGAGGAGATGCTACAGGTTCAGTGTAAATAATGACCCTCTCTAAAGGAGATTATCTTAAATGAATTCTTGACAAGACAGAGTTATGCTTTCCACACTCTTGGTTTAAAATATTCATTGCCAATTTCTATAAACTGGCAAGGTTCAAGTATATCCAGGGTATCAGTAGCAGCAACAGGTGGATGGACCCTTTGCTGCCTACTGACATTATTCATTCAACATGATGCTTAGAGTCCGGGGAACCAGATCCTCAGACCTGCTAGATTTGTTTTCTCTGATCCAGTGTTTGAGAAAAATATTTCTACATTTCCCAGATCTGAAGAAGAGCTCTATGTAAGCTTGCCTCCTTCACCAATAGAAATTGGTCCAATAAAAGATATTACTGGTACCTCACCCACCTTGTTGTTTATGGTGAGTGGAAGAAAGCCTCAGGTTTTCTACTGCCCAAATCTTTTTCACAAACTTTCTTCAATATATTTGTGGGTTTGTTGGATCAGATTCCCTGATTTTTATTGAGAATTTGCTGAGGCATTTATAATTGTAGCAGGAATTTGGAAATACAAGCTTAAAACTACAGACTCGGCCCATACTAAACACTTTTGAAAATCCCATTAATAAAGAGCAGGAACTTTTGAAGAACTATAATTTTTATTATTTAATTCTACTTGCTTTAAGAACCAAAAGTGTTTATCTGTAAAATGGGGGTGATACTTACCTCTTCTGTAAAATGCTTTGATTTCTATAGATGAAGAGTGATATTATATAAAAACTAAGTATTAGCGGTAATATTACAAAGATAGTTGCTTGGGAAAAACTTCTACTGAACCAGTTTCTCTGTCAGAAAATGCAGTTCTGTTGAAATCAACGCACTTTGCCAACTCACATCAATTTCACAGAACGGGAAAAACTGGAATTGGAAAAAAAAGATTCAACAATGTTGAAACATCCCATTTTTCAGAAGTTTGGTTTTGAAACAGTGGTTTTTTTCCAAGGCTTTCTTTAAATTTTATGTTGATATAAAATGTCAAAGTCTAAATGAAACATTTCAGTTATACCAAAACTAAAGTTTTTCTGGATTTTTTTCCCCTAGATAATTCTTTTTTTGGCTAATTTTTAAAATTTTGGGGTTTGATTCCAATTTGGAATAAAGACAAATTTCACCATCTTGCAGTCCTTTATGGAATGGAATTGTCATCCTCCAGCCAGCTCTAGAAATTACTATTACTGTAATGAAATTATCTGACAACCTCTGAACCCAATGGAGTTCTCTTTGCATTTGTCTCATTTTCAAATACCTGAACTAAGTATGAATTATTGAACTGAATTACTAAAATGGTTAACATTCAATTTGCCAGCAAACTACACTTCAGTCACAATGTTATCATAAAGAACGAACAAGGTCACATGGAAATTACACAAAATATTAAATGAAAGGAAGAAACATTTCTGTCTAGCAGTACAGCTGGGTGAAGTAATCCTAGCAAATGATTTGTTCAATGAGTTTAGCCGCTTTTCTGTTTCTGAATTATCAGCAAAAGGCAGAATTTTCAAAAGCCCTCATTGAAGTCAATAGTACAACTCCCAATATCTTCAACAGCAGCACAGTTTGGTCAACAAGGAGCTTTCAGAAATTCCATCGGATTTTTTAAAATTATTCTAAGTTGTACAAACATTTCATTTGCGCACATTTCAGCCTATGGATTCTGACCTGTTCACTTTGATTATGACCATGTTTATTTACTGTTCTTAATTCATTATTTTTGTTGTTTTCACCGGCCACATAAATTACATTGTATTGTTTCAGCTTCCTAGTTGGACTGGATGTCTCCTGTTTTTTTTTTAAATAAACACACAGAGAATAATAGATTTTAAGACATTACTTACAAGCCATATTCAGCATACTTTCACTTTCCGTGAACATTCTTGTGAATTAGATAAATCACTTGTACAAATGCTCATAGGAAAGACGTAATAAAAAGAGCTGTGAATCAAAGTATATTTATGGCTTTTATTTAATTACTATTTGTGAACACTTGTTTTGTGATAGTTGCCAGAGTAACCAGAAATGACCAACATCCTAATTATAAAACTTGGGGTTGAAAACAGCCATCTCAGCCACTTATCCTTATGTTCATTATGCTATATGGGAGGCAGTGTTTCCTAGCGGAGAGAGTACTGGACTCAGGAGAGCTGGGTTATAACCTGCAAAGGACTTGCTGGGTGACCTAGAGCAAATCACATCATCACTCCGTGCCTCAGTTTCCCCATCTGTTACATGAGGACAATGGTACCCTTTTGTAAAGCATTCTGAGATCTACTGATGAAAAGAACTATACAAGAGCTAGGTACTATTATTATAATTATTTTTAAAGTAGACGGCAAGTGTTTGCATTGCTCTAGGGTTGAGTTATCATCCCTTCCATCATAAGCTCTTATACTGAACGGGCTGTAAGACAGTGTCTATAAAAATATATTCATCTCTAGAAGGCTCTTTCCATCAAGTTACATTATGTAAGGTGTTGCAGGTCAACTTTTGATTGTAAATTACTTCAGAGTCCCTTTTGGATTACAATACATCTCAATCTCATCATCAAATTCAATCTCTCTCACACACACGCTCTCTAACTCAGAAAAAAAGGCTGTCTTTTGTCTTCAGGCGCAGGAAGTTAACATTACAGGGAAAATGAAATTATGCAGCCGTTTATATCATTTAATATATATATATAGCCAGACTGTGGTAATGCTAGCTAGGATTCCGCTGATTTCATAATTACTGGGAAAACCGTAAAATAAAATAATGTTTGGGAGGAAAAGGAAATTTGATGTGGTTATAATCAAAAGCATTGTTCACCGTGACGTATTTGAATTTTTAAAATTTCTCAATAGCTTTACATTACCATTGCAAAGTAGTTTTCATAGAGCTTATTTTAGTTGCAACAGGAACTAATGAATTTTTCAGACTTGTGTCTGGTTTTTATGATACCCCTCCAAAATCTATTTATCTATTTACTACCAAAGAGTGGGCTGAGGATGTCCTTTGGTTCCCTTTGAATCTTTTTTACAACTTTACAATTTAAATTTTTACTTCCCTTTGTCCGATATGAATTGCTTAACTCGGAGTCTAGCCCTAGTTCTCTCTCTATAGGTCACTGGGATTGTTATATATGGTACAGTAGCATGGAGAGCTCCACCAGTTTGGGCTTGTATTGTGCTAGGCACTGTACAAACACAGCAAGAGACATTCCCTGTCCCAAAGACTGTACAGACAAGATGGATAAGTTTGGAAAGGGAAACAGGTGACAGGTGGGAAAAACCTGATTTCTGCATGAATGCCTCCTGCTGGTTAATCCCCAAAATAGCACTGATGGTTCTTACTTTATCATGATTCTGCCTTACATCAGAGATGAGTGCTGCTATCAGAGCACCAAATTCAACAGGCTCGAGTAGGACATGGTTTCCCTCTTCATCCTGATTTTTGAGATATGTAAAAAGATGGTTTGGGAAAAAAAAAATTGAGATTCCAAACAGGAAAAAAAAAATCAGTTCAGCTCTATCAAAACATTTTGGTTTTGATCTTCCGCTTTCCTCCCCACCCCCCCCAACCACTTTTTTTTTTTTTTTTTTTTTTTTTAAGTATACAGTAAGTTAAACTTCTAAACAAAAAGTCATTTCCCACTGAAAACCCACAACTCTTCATTCTGAAAATGTCAGATGGGATGTGCTGAAAATTAAAAGAAACCAAATTTGTCGGGAAATTTGTCAAAACTGACCCTTTCCCACGAACAGTTTCAGTTTTGACGAATCCGTATTTTTTGGGCAAAAACCAAAAAAAAAAAAATCATTTAACCCAAAAAATTCCTGTCCAGCGCTGGCATTGGATTCTGGTGGAATTTGACAGGTTTATGTTTATGTTGGGTCCAGTGTTTAGAAAAAGGGACAGGGACTCCTAAGACTTAGGTTCTATTCTCTGCCATTGACTTGGTGTGTTATCATGGGCAGGTTACTTCACAGCCCTTGCCTCAATTTCCCCATCTACAAAATAGGGCCAACAACAATTACCCACCTAGGCAACATGATCTGAGATCCCTGAGTAGAATATGTTACAGCAGTGAGAGGCACAATTGTGACTCTGGCAAACCAGGTGCCAATTCTTCCCAACGCGGTAGACCTCAGCCGAGCACTGACAAATTCATTGCTGGAAACCAGTCTGTTTCCCCCCATGTGTTAGTATGTTAAGATGGGTATTGAACTTACAACAATGAACTGTTTATAAATAGCTGTATGAACTAATCTCACTTATCTTTATCATATGCTATAAGGTAAACATTTAAGTTTTTCCATTACAACTGTAAAAAAAGGTTGCTCTAGAACCTTGAACCTGTCTGGAGGGATCATCTGCTCATCAAGAAACTCCTTCTATCAAAACTAAACGGGCCATTATGGGACATCAGAGTTCAAAGACTTTGTTATGTGTCCCTTCACACCCATGAAAAGGCTAGGTGCAAAAGAGCTCATCTCATCTTGAATTCTGGAAGAAGGAAATAAAGATAGCTGACAAGAAAATTTTTCATCTGTTTTGCTGTTTGGGCTCTCACAGAGCTGGAGCTACAAAACAGAAGCAGAGATCCCGAGGGTCAACCTGGGTTAGCCCTAAAAGACATTCAGTGCTCACAAATTGCTACAACGCGGTCACCTTTTGGAACCATAGACAGTAACTCATTTGTGTTTATGTGTTGACTGCTTTAACCTGTAAATAACATTTCTTCTTCTAGTTAATAAATCCGTAGTTACTGTATGATTGGCTACAAGCATTGTCTTTGGTTTGAGATCTGAGGTACAAATTCACCTGAGATAAGTGACTGGTCTCTTAGTACTGGATGCAACCTGAATATTTTTTGATCATTGGCGTACAGCAACCAACTATCAATAAGTCCAGCTTCCCTGGGTGGCAAGGTTGTCGTGCTCATGGGGACTGTCTGTGACTCCATGGTAAGACTGTTATAGTGCTTCAGAAGTTCACATTTGTTACTGGGTTGGTAAAATTAAATGATAGAACATACAACCAGTTTGGGGTGTCTGCCCTGCTTTTTGACAGTCTGCCCCGAGACTGGCACTCATGGTCATGAACCACTCCAGACAGCATGACAGTTGGGGGAATCTTGGCAGGAGTCACATGCCACAGGTCAACTGGGCTGTTAAAAGTTTAAATTTGATATTGAGAGTTAAAGGTTAAAGATTAGTCCCAATGAGTGAATCACTCAGAGGAAGGTCTTAACACAAAAGACCTTGAAACATTATATAAAGATAGGGGAATATCCCATAAAAGAAAGCCTCAGATCAGGCACTGAGAGTTTTGCTCATAAGCTTTGCCCAGGATCAATGGCCTTTCTGTCCCAGACACTGCAATGCAACTGACCCGATTGGAGTACCTGAGAGCCCGAGAAGAACGTGAGTGTGACAGAATGAGGCATCCCGCACAGCAGTCAAAGCCAATGAAGAAGCTGAAGAGAGAGCCCACCAAAGACACATGGAACGTATGGCAGCCATCAAAGTCAATGCTGAAACTGATGAAGAAGCCCACCAGAGAGGTATCAAACAGCTAGAAATGGAGGAGAGCGCTCACACATTGCAGATGAAAGTACTGGAGTATCCTCAGTCAGTGAGCACACTACATCCCCTAGCACCAAGAAGTGGGAGAAAATCTGCATAATTTATAAAAGAGACTGACAGTGTAGAAGACTTCCTGTCCACCTTTAAGAGACTGTGTGGGATCCCAAAGTTCCCAGAGGATAAGTAAATGCCTATCCTCTTGACCAGATTAACTAGCTATGCAAGACAAGTTTTTAGTGATATGGAAAAGGGTGATGCTAAGGTGTATAAGAAAGTCAAAGAAAATGTATTGAAAAGGTTAATACACCTGAGTCCTAGTGATTGAAGTAAAGAAGTCTTAAAGAAGCATACCCCCACTTTGGGAAGGTGTTGCCTTGGGACTTATGAGCAGAAAGATTATTTCCACTCTGTTTATTGCTGCTTTTCTCCAACCAGCTACACCCTAGACTAGAAGGGGGAGATCAAGAGCACAAGGAGCAGCAAATGTAGCTTTAAAGACCCAGCTTTCTATATAATAGAAATGGGGTTTTTAAGGTAGTGTGACTATATGTCACATTGCTTCAATTTTTCACACAGTAAACTAACGGGGGGAAAACAGTTAGTATGTGAATTTTCTCAGAACATGTCTTTTTTGTGTGACCAATCAGAACCCACGCTGAACTCCTTTTACAACTGGTGACAGAGACTGCCATCTGTTTTAAAAAAGAATCAAGTAAAACAAATGCATTTATCCTGTGTCTCTTCTTTATAGGAGATGTAGAACCACAGTCTTGCATGCTTGTGGTTAACAATCCCAGGGCTTATCTATGCTTAAAATGCTAGAGTGGCACCTCTGAGCTTCTGCAGCAGCGCTGCTGTAGCGCTTCAAGTGTAGGACAATGGGAGGGATTCTCCTGTTGGCATAGTTATCCACCTACCCGAGAGGCGGTAACTAAGTCAGTGAAAGAATTCTTCCATTGACCTAGTGCTGTCTAAAGCAGGATTTAAATTGGATTAATTACGCTGCTCAGGGGGTGTGGATTTTTCACATTCCTGGGTACATCTTCACTACCCGCAGGTTCGGCGGGTAGCGATCAATCTAGACGCGATAAATCAATCCCCGAACGCGCACCCCGTCAACTCCGGAACTCCACCAGAGCGAGAGGCAGTAGCGGAGTCGACCAGGGAGCCGTGGCTGTCGATCCCACGCTGTGAGGACCCGAGGTAAATCGATCTAAGATACGTTGACTTCAGCTATGCTATTCATGTAGCTGAAGTTGCGTATCTTAGATCAACCCCCGCAGTGTAGACCAGCCCCCGACTTACATAGTTAAAACGACCTAATTTTCTAACATACACCAGGCCTAAAGGCTTGGCACTGCTCCCAGTGAAGTTAACAATAGACTTGTTTCTGTCTTCAGTAGGTTCAGGGTGTGAGCCTGGGGCCCGGCCTACACTAGGTTGCTCAGGCTGTAACTATATCGCTCAGGGGTGTGAAAAATCCAGTTAAACAGACGTAACACACAGTAAAAAGCAACATAGGGTCCTGTGGACCTTTGAGACTAACAGAAGTATAGGGAGCATAAGCTTTCATGGGTAAGAACCTCACTTCTTCAGATGCAAAGGTGCCACAGGACCCTCTGTTGCTTTTTACAGATTCAGACTAACATGGCTACCCCTCTGATACGTAACACACAGTGTAGACTGCACTGAAAATTCTCCCATCAACCTAGTTACCACCTCTTGGGGAGATGGACGACCTATGCCAATGAGAAACCTCCCTCCCATTGGCATAGGTAGTATATTCACTGAAGAGCTATACCAGCACTGTTGAAGCGTTCTAAGGGCAGACAAGTCCTGAGGCAGTTAGACCTAATGTTTGGGCCAGATGCCAACTTGGGTAATTGTATTTGCCTTCCCTAAAATTCTCCCTGCAATTTCCACTGGATAATTATCTAATTCACTTCCATTTCTGTAGTGTTGCTATGCACCATTAAATAGATGTCACACCCTAACCCAGAAGATGCTACATTTCAATAGTGGTGCATATCTGCACTAGTGTTGAATAAATGATTAATAGAAAACAGTAATTACATGGATTTAGTCTCTAGCCGCTTGTGGAAAAAACACAGGCACCTGATGATTTTTTGAAATGTATTTATAATTTGAAGTTATTCAAATTCTGTCGCAACTTTTAGAAAAACTCTGAATTAATGACAAACATCTATGAATAGTCATTATTTATTATTGGAGCAACATTAGTTAGCTGTGATGGGCCGGAAAAGTAACATGGTTACTGATGAGCACTCAAACACTTCCAAGTACTAATATCCACCTGTGACACTTTTTAAAGCCTTGCTCCTACAAAGGTTTACACACAGGCTTAATTTTACATACTGTGATCAGTGCCACTGACTTCAGTGCTCTATGCATAGCACATAACCAACTTCAGTGGCACTACACACATTGTATAAAGTTAAGTCTTTGTAGGATATGAGTCCTAACTTGTTTGTTCAAGAGTTCATGAAAGCTTGAAATGCTCACTCTCTCTGAGTAGATGGAGAGATTCACTTGATTGCTCTGATGTTCTCAGAAAGCAAGAAGTGTTTGAACAGGGCTGCAGCAAATTAATTTAGGACCAGATTGGGAATTCCTGAATCCCAATGGTGAGCAGCGACTTGCAGGACTCATCCCAATAATAAAGCCAATAGTACTATTCATACAAGTCACTGCTCACCAATAAGATAAGGGGATAACAATTTGGCCTTTAAACATTACAGAGGATATTCACAGAAGTTTTTTCTTCCCCTTCTGAAGGGCTCTATACCCATTAGAGCACAACTCTACGCACATTTCATAGGGCTCTGTGCTGCAGCCCTTACTACGCCAAAATTCCTGCTGATTTAAGAGTCTGAAAAGCTAGTTAACAGACAGTTCAGTCTGTATTGCAGGCCATGATCCATTTCAGATGCTATAATATGGTTACTGTGTATACACTTTGGGGCTATATTTCAAACGGTTTTACTGACAAAGATAACATGACTATTAAAAGTCATGTTATACTCTCCATTCATTAACTGCTGAACTATCAGGGGGTAGCCATGCTAGTCTGTATCCACAAAAACAACAAGAAGTCCAGTGGCACCTCAAAGACTAACAGATTTATTTGGGCATAAGCTTTCCTGGGTAAAAAACCTCACATCTTCAGATGCATCTTCAGATGCATGCTGAAGTTCAGATTCAATACTAGCAAACTAAACATGTTCTTTTATCATTTCAGTTCCAGAGATCATTTGATTTTTCTGACACTTAGCATGCTTAATTCGACAGTATTACTCCTTTGTTTTTTAAACACCCTGGCTTCCAGAACACTGAGAATGATCATTTAGATATGTCCAGAAAGCTGTAGTTCCAATCAAAAAGAGTAAGTCTTATGATTAGCAACAACTCAAACAATTCAGAAACAAGGAATGGAATGGCAAACAGTTCTGGAACACTCCAGTTCATTCATATTGGGTTCTGGTATGTTGTACCAGAATAATATGGCCCCTTAGGATACAGGTGAATACTGTAGTAGATCACCATTGCCATCTTCTGGTAAATAAACCACATAACTGCATTCTGAAGCCTTTTCTAAACAGCCATATAGTGCACAAATATAGAGAGATTACCCCAGAAAAAAGGCAATAAAGGATTTAGGTATTTGTTGTGAGACCATCGTTGCATTTTAATTCTTTGCTCACATAAGACCTTTATAAAAATCCATTACAGTGGATACATAGTGGCATGTGTTCCAATGTGCGTTTTATACCGAGCAGAAATAGTTTATTATGATTTCTTAAATTAAGGTGATATGATGGACATTCTTGTGATTGAAACAAATACCAGGGCTGTTTCATAAAAAGGAAACCCAGGGAGATGGTATAGTTTGCAATGTGTTATGATAAGAGAGAGACAGAGACAGGGATGGGCTACTATAGTCAGCGAAGATAATGACAGGTGGCTGTGAGCCACATAATGAAGCTGATGGCACGGATAACAGCAACAATAATCCATCTTTGAAGTATCTGGTATTTTTGAGAATGATGAATAATATTAACAAAGTCCTTTGTGCTTTCTTAGCATATTGCCATCTTTCCCCTTCCTCCACCCCATTTTCTAATCTCTCCTTTTTTCTTCCTCCCCTTTCCTCTCTCACCATCTTTACTCCCATTGTCTTTCTGCAGCTTTCTGAGAGCTCCTGATTAATGTATTCCGCGTCTTCCTGGGAGGGTCAAATGATCTGGCTGATTCTGAAGTTGTTATGAAGGGTCTCTCTGAGCAGCCAGGGGAGCTGTCTCTGCGTGAGATGTCAAAGGCTGCAAAGGCTCACCTCATCTTATGATCTCTCATGGTCATATGAGAAAGGAAAGTGAGATGTGGGTACAACTCATTACCCTCTAGACCAGAGTGCAGCATTCAATGTGGTGCTGAGCCTTGATAAATTACCCTTTCAATCAAATCAGTATACAGAGAGGAATGCTATCTAACTTGCAATAATTCCCACAGAAGTTCAGCCAGGAGTGACAGATTAGACTAACAAACTATGCAGCTAACATTTTACTTTGTGTATTACTTTGCATTGCTTCTTTCTATAGCAAAAAAAAAAAGTCTTACTATTTGCAGTTACTCATCTACTACTGTATCATCAGCGCGGATGTCAGGTTGGTACTGTAAGGAAGTGATCTCTTAACAGTTTTTCTGGTTTTGCACTGGGGAAGAAGGAAAGAATTCTGGAAGGAATGTGGGCTTAAGGTTTTCAAACAACACTGCACCTTTGGAAGTTAGAATTCCATTAAGGAAGCCATCTCCCAAACAGTGGTGTTGGTGACAGTGACAATTCAATTCCTTTCCTCCCTTTCACCACCCACCTAGCCCAATTGTAGTAGACAGGTTCAATCATGGCCTTGGAAGAGGAGGTGAAGGATAAGTATAGGTAAATGTCAGTGGAACTGAGCGTTATCATAGTGAGCTGATAGTATCAAAATTGGTAGAGACAGCAGAGCTAATGCTGAGTGAAGCTGAAGCGCATAGGGGCCTGGGAGGAAAGGAACGGCATGGCATGAAATGCGAGAACAAGGTCTTGAAGGGTTGCCAACAATAATTAAAAATGTCACAAAACGCTCTACTGAGACTATGTGGCTCCTTCACAGCAATGCAGCACCCCACCCAGACCCCAAAGACTAGGAATTTCAAATACAAGAAGCTATACAAACTCAGACTGGAAATAAAGTGCAAATTTTAATTGCTGGGATAACCACTGAACAGTTTGCCAAGGCATGTGCTGGATTCACCATCACTATACAAAGCCTTTTAGACACACTTTGAATCTTGTTTGAAAGATGCCTCAGAACTCAACAAGAAGTTATGGGCCTGATGCAGAAGTTACTAAGTAAAATTTGATGGTCTGTATTATGCAGTAGGTCAGATCTTATGATCACAATAGTCCCTTCTGGCCTTAAAAGCTAGGAAAAGCAGCAGATGTAACTATCACGGCTTGTCTACACTACAAAATTAGGTCGACTTAATTCAGGTCAACCTACAGTCAACGCAGTAATTCAATCGGCTGTTGGTGTCCACACTACCCTCCTTCTGCTGGTGGAGCACGGTCCTCACCAGGAGCCCTTGCACTGACTGAAGTGGGACAGTGTGGGGCACTGGCAGCCGAGGGTAGGGAACTGATAGCCATGCGGGGATCACAGTTGGAGCCCTCCATCCGCAGGCCTTACTACAGTTGTAGTGTCCCACAGAGCCTTTGGCCCACAAATCAGAACTCCATAGTTAGAAAGGAATTTACAACAGCCAACCAGATAGCAGCATTGTACATGCTGGGGGAAGAAATGCTAGCACAGGATAGCAAACTGCACTGGAGTTCCCAAGCTTTCTGAAAAGTAGTACAGAAGACAGTAAAGCAGAACCTCCATCTAGACAGCCATCGGATTGGAAGGGGTGGGGGCAATCAGGGGTGGGACTGCAGCAGGAGAAATGCGGAAAACCTGAGAGCTTTAATAGAAAAATCCTTCAACACTACCAACTAGCTTATATTTTCAAAGCTATCTATTCATTAAAAAGAGATGGAAACTTGCTGAGCTTTTTAAATGGACATTCATAAGCTTTAAAATACCAGGGATGGGCACCACCCCAAAGCCAGCTCTGAGCACAATTCAGGCAAGTTCTGTAGGACTTGAACCCTCATATTGCATAAGTGATTGTGCTGAAACATTAGAGCTGAGGTGGAAACCAAATATTCTGTTTTGCAGGAAATTTCATGATTTTTAAACTTTTTATTCCATTCCAAAATTATTAAACAATCAGTTTGTAAGCACCAGGAGGACAATAGAGTTATAAGGAATAGTCAGCATGGATTTGTCAAAAACAAATAACACCAAGCCATTTTTTAATAGGATTACTGACCTAGTGGATAGGAGGGAAGTAGACATGAGGTACCTTGTTTTTAGTAAGGGTTTTGACACAGTTCTGCATGACATTGTCATAAGAAAACTAGGGAGATGTGGTCTAGATGAAATTACTAGAAGGTGGGTGGACAACTGCTTGAAAGACAATACTCAAAGACTAGTTATCAATGGTTTGATGTCAAATTGGGAAGGTGTAACTAGTGTAGTCACACGGGGGTCATTCCTAGGTCTGGTAATATTCAATATTAATGACTTTGGATAACGAAGTAGAGGGCATGCTTATAAAATTTGCAGATGACTCCAAACTGGGAGGGGTTGCAAACACTTTGCAGGACAGATTTAAAATGACCTTGACAAATTGGAGAATTGGTCTGAATTCAATAAGATTAAATTCAATAAAGATAAGTACACAGTATTTCACATAGAAGGGGGGAAATCAAATGCACACCTACAAAATGGGGAATAACTGTCTAGGTGAACAGGATCTGGGGTTATAGTGGACCACCAACTGAATGAGTTGTCAATGTGATGGAGCTGTAAAAAAGGCTAATTTGATTCTCAGGTGTATTGACATCTGGAGTACTGTTTGCAATTCTGGGGACCACAATTTAGGAACGATGTGGACAAATTGGAAGAGTCCAGAAGAGAGCAACAAAAATGATAGGTCAAGTTTCCTAAACCTTCTATGAGGAAAAAACCTGGGCATGTTTAGTTCTGAGAAAAAAAAAGATGGAGGTGGGACCTGATGATAACAGTTGTTTTATAACAGGCCCTTATAAAGAGGATGGTGATCAATTGTTCTCCATGTCCACTGATAGTAGGACAAGAAGTAAAGTACTTAATCTCCAGCAAGGGAGATTTAGGTTAGACCAGGGGTTGGCAACCTGCAGGAAGTGGCACAGGCCGCCCTTCCTGAAGCTCCCATTGGCCGGGAATGGTGAACCACAGCCACTGGGAGCTGCAGGGGGCCATGCCTGTGGATGGTCAATGTAAACAAAATGTCTCGCGGCCCGCCAGTGAATTACCCTGATGGGCTGCATGCCGAAGGTTGCCGACCCCTGGGTTAGAGATTAGGAAAAACTTTCTAACTTGTAAGGGTAGTTAAGCTCTGGAATAGGTTTCCAAGGGAGGTCACAGAGTATCCATCACTGGAAGCTTTTAAAAACAAGTTGGGCAAACAGCTATCAGGGATGGTCTAGGTTTACTTGGTCCTGCCACAGTGCAGGGGCTGGGACTTGATGACTTCTCAAGGTCTCTTCCGGCCCTACATTTCTATGAAACCCGAAAATTTCCCCCCAAAAAAGTGGTTCAACCAAAATGAAACATTTTGATGGACTCTAAACTAATTTTCATTTGGATTTTTCATGGTGTTGACATTTCAACATCAAAATGCTCAGTCCGCCCTACCCCCAAGGAAATTTTGTCAAAGATGAAACATTTTTCCAAACCATTTCACTTTCACTTAAAATGGTATCTTTCATCAAAAACTATGTTTCAACAAAAAAAATTTCCCGCCAGCTCTATTGAAGATGTGTTTTTACAAAAAAACAAGAAAGGAAGGTAACATTTCCAAAATCTTAATGAAACTCCAGCCATCTTTGACTTCCCCCTCCATCCTTCCATTCTATATGCCTGAGGACTGAGAATTTACCATTACAAACTCCATATTTTGCGATGAATATCTCATCTTATAGATGGGCAGACAGAGCTCTGAACCTTTAAATTCCAAAAGGAGGACATTTTAATACAGCCACTGGGACAAATAAGTCACGGGTGCATTCGGCAAATGTAGAAAAATGTGTCTTAGTAGAATTGACTGTACTATCTAACAAGACCTATATAGCAGGATTATACTCTATGGCTTACAAGAGTATTGATCTGTGTGTACTCCTCGGTGGTGCTACATTCATTTTAACATTGATCTCTGTTTCATTACACCATTGTATCATACACTCCCAGTGTCATCTCTGTGTCCCTCTGTGAAACCTAAGTGCCTTCTGTTGCTGCTGAGATATACAGATGCTTTGTGTATCTTGCAATTCAAAACAAATCCATTTCAAAAGTATATTTAGTCACACATGCACAAAAACACTCTTAAAATAATGCTAAGGGTCTACAATGTCTGAAACCCTGAAAAGCAAGCTAAATTTAGAGTGAAAAGGCCACTGGCAAGTGCTTTTTTAATTTTATTTTTAAGATTTTTTTTCCCCCTCTGCATTGTTTGTTACACCTTTCAAAGAAGCTTGAAAATACCATTTCTTTCCCTGATGGCTTTGCTCTTTTCCATTTGGAAAACATTGATTTCAGTTTCCCCTGTGATTCTTATGCAGCAGAAGTAAACAGGGCTCTGTTTAATATATATCCAGGTCGGTGTAATGCCATCAAACTCACTACAGCTCTGAAGAGTTGGTCTCCGCTAGCTCCTAGCACTGCTGCAGCACAATACACAATATTTGGGTCCTTCATAGCAGATTGGTTACTGGTTTGGGTTCTAACCTCAGCTGTAACATCAACTTACTGTTTTTTTATTATTTGTATTGTGATAGTGTCTTGGAGCCCTCTACATGGATCAGGAGGACCCCATTATGCTAGCGCTGTACAAACAACAAAAACATGGTCTCTGCCCTCAAAGGGCTCACAAACTAAGTTGTGTGGTCTTGGGCATATCCCATAGACTTTAAGGTCAGAAGGGACCATCATGATCATCTGGTCTGACCTCCTGCACATTGCAGGCCACACAACCTCCCATCCCTACTATCATAATAGACCCCTAACCTCTGGTCGAGTTACTGAAGTCCTCAAATCATAGCTTAAAGACTTCAAATTACAGAGAAGCCACCATTTACACTAGTTTAAACCTGCAAGGGACCCATTCCTCATGCTGCAGAGGAAGGCAAATAATGTCCATGGGCTCTGCCAATCTGACCTGGGGGGGAAATTCCTTCCCAACCCCAAATATGGCAATCAGTTAGATCCTGAGCATGTGGGCAAGACCCACCAGCCAGACACCTGGGAAAGAATTCTAAGTGGTAACTCAGATCCCACCCTATCTAGTGTCCCATAACTTTCTTGCTCTATGTTTTGTTCCTAATTACATTGGTACAATTTGGAGAGTGTCACATTATGAATATCTCACCTTTCCGATGTTTGACATGAGGATACTCCTATCTTGCAGAAGTACTAATGTTTACGCAGTGCTTTGAAAATGCTACATATTAGTGCTACATATTATTACATGGATATTTTGAGCAGAGGTGTGTTGAAGTAACCTGGAGGGCATGTTTATTTATCCTTTTCCACCACTCCATCTTTTAGCCTGCTGAGTTGCCTTCCATTCACTTCCATACGTCGCTTGCCCTTCCCATCATTCTTTCCACCATCAGCCTCCACCCATTTTCCACCACTTTCTTCCTTTTAAAAGTAGCAAAGTCATACTAAATTGTTGCCAATCCAAGCCTCAGAACTTCAGCTACTGAAGGGTGTATTATGGACCTGACCCAACGTCCTCTGACGTAAATGGGAATCTTTCCATTAACTTCAATGAACAGTGAATAAGACACTATATGCAGCTGGATGTTTCACATGTCCCTATGACAAACTCTAGCTCTTTAAGTGTTTCCCCAGCCTGAGCATTATACCAAGCTTATGACGTATGTCTTATGACTAAACACCAGAGTGCCACAAGGTGATTTGATGAGTCACGGCAGTCAGTTATTCCATACAATGCTTTAGTTAATTAACATGTTATTTTACTTAACAAGACTATTTGACTGAAGTAACTAATTAGGCCAATTAGTAAATGTGGCCTAGTAATTAGTAAATCTCCCATGAAAATTCTTACAAAGAAGTATACCAGAGTGCTTGCAGGTTTTTTGTCCTTCCATTTATTTGGTTCTGTTTTTCTATATGCAGCTGATAGTCTGTCAGCTTCAATTGTATGCAATCAGCAAGACCCGATTGTTACAGGAGTTACAACTATAACTTTATGTGTGCGTGAATATATGTAGATGGCTTTCTTTGTATAAACTATCTACGAGGATGTAGGTATATATAACAATGCTCATGAGTTCTGGATCCACTAAAAATTTGCAAAATTTCCTGATTACACACTTTTATGAAGATGTAACCATCCCTAGTTCCATACATTCAGAAAAACTACAGCAATCAGCTAACCACACACAGTACGTGCCGCGTGTGGAACAGAATGCCTAGCCTCTTGCTCCAAAAACACAGGTCTCTACACACGAGGGCAAAAGAGAGGGCAAAGATTTTCCTACTTATTTTAAAAATAATTTAAGTAGATATGTGCAAGAATCCCTGAGCATCTTTATTCCACCACATTTGGATTTGGGACCTGTCATATTTGGGCTATTTAGCATTCAGGTAGGGAGCGACTTCATGCCAATGCCATTTCTGGGTCCTTGAGTCCCTATTGACTGGTGGGCCATTCTTTCTTTTTCCTTCACCCCATAATAATCATGTGCTAGAAGAGGAGGTGGAAAGTCTTCTTCCACAGGGAATCAGATGTAATATAATACCCACAATTTTACCTCCAAAATGACAAACACCAGAAAATATATCTCACTGACATTACCATTCACTGCAGAGATGCCTTGTTGAACGACTTGTGGGTGTGTTTTTCCATAGACAAAGAACGTAAAATTTCAAGGCTTGATTCAATGTATCACTCCTGTTTCATGCCAAGGTAACCACACTGAAGTCTTAATCTCAGAATCTATATGCAAAAACACTTTTACTTAAACTTGCATGGAGGGAAAAGGTATAAATGTATGACGTTCAAACTTTGTCAGGCACAACTCAATGCCTTTACAAAACAAAAATATGAAGAAACCACATGGGCACAACAGGGTTCCAAATAACTACGTTTATTAAATATACACAACCATGCAAGGCCCAGCTATATTTGTACTGCTGAGCTGGCTGGTTTTGGTGGCTCCTACAACCTAGAACGCAGTGCGCACCACGAGAGGGCTCACAGACTATAGGGATATTATTTGTTTCTAACATGCTACAGACTTCAGTGGGGATTTTACCTCAGTAAAGAGCATAACATTTGGCCATAAACATTAAATATGACTGTTGCAATAATTTCACATGGAACAGGGCAAAGCTCTTCTACTAAATTCCAACTTAAAGATTCCTTACTATTGAGACATTCTAAGGATGATTCAGAAAATACATAACATAAAGGACCAGTTAGTTGCTTATATCAACACAACTGGTCTGCTTACACAAGTATAACCAGTGTATGTTTAAATATAGAGTGTGAAAGAGTTGTTTAATGCCTATTCAAAGTTGGTAACTTCTTTTAATAATCTATTTAGATTTCATTAATTAGGACTTCATTAACCCTATTTATAGATGGCTTTTAGAGATTCTTAAATTGTCTCTCTTACATGAGTTAATTACCATCAAAAAAAGAATCTAGATATTTAATGAACAGAGGTTTCAGTAAAAATTGTTACACTACATAACAAATGAAATAAAATCATTCATATTTTTGCTCCTCATGTATTCAGGGGCTGACGGCTGGTAGGTTTATTATTCTGTATGTTTCACTTTGTCACCTTTCTTTTCTCTGCTTCTAAAGGATTTGTAGCTTTAAAACATTTTGTTGTCCATCAAAATCGTCAACAGAAAAATCTCACTGACCAAACTTTTGATATCATTGCATTCTGTCATTCTTGGAGTGTGTTCAACCTCAAATTTAGGATTTCTCAGTGGGAGAAGAAGATGGGTCTTTGGTGAAAAGAGTCACTTTGTCACACATCTTGACAGCAATCTATTATATACCTTCTGTCTTGGACTCTGATGTTGTATTTATTTAGTTTAAAATTCAAAACTAGTCACAATCAGTACTGCAAGGTCAGCTTTGATATGGAACCTCTTTGTGCTTTTTGCATCCTCGTTGCTAACTAAATATTTTTTTCCAAGGAAGAAGTCAAATGCACAGAGTTAAGGAGTGATTTAGCTTCTGAAAGGTGATGGCAGATTGGAAGCTGCAGCTGCTTAGCTAACAGCACTTGAAAAATACATATCCAGAGAGTCAACGAGAATAGTGAAATGAGGCCTGAAGTGCACACTGTACATGACAAGTTGCTAGAGTAATGTATCACTTATACAGTGATCCTATACATTGTGCCTCTACTGAAAGATTTTCAAAATTCTTTCTTCAGTGAAGATACCGCTCATCTGAAAATGTGCACAAATACATCTTGCATCTGAAGAAGTGAGGTTCTTACCCACAAAAGCTTATGCTCCCAATACTTCTGTTAGTCTTAAAGGTGCCACAGGACCCTCTGTTGCTTTTCACAAATACATTGTGTATCAGAGGCAAGGGTTGGCAGGAAAAGGCAGTTGTGCAGATGCAAGGGTTGCCCTTACCCTTCCCTTGTGCCCCTACACAGAGACTGGGAAAAAACAGATCTTGTGCTCTGGGGGGTGAAACCCTGTCTCCATTGGAGTCAATGGCAAAACACCCACCAGCCTCAATGAGACCAGGATTTCACCCTGAGAGTCTTAAGGGTAGTGTCAAAAGCAGCACTAGACTTCTGACAGGTGATGGAGGATTATGACCTATCCCACCACCACAATGGCCAGCAGAGCGCTGTTGTACAGGTTTGAGAGCACACACGGCACCCTGGGATGATGCTGTGCTCTAGCTCCTTGCAGCTCTAGAAGGAAAAGTGCCCTGCCCAGGCACACATACATCTCCTCTACCTCCCACTAAGGTGATGCACCTCTGTGATGCCCCTCAACGTAGGGCTGTGTCCAAACAGCCCCAACTGAGCCCAGATTAAGTGCTGTTTGCAGGCTGCCGCAGCCAGCCTTCACAAGCTATTTTTTGTACATGTGACTGCCAGGGACAAATGGATTTTTTGTTTTGGACAATGATGTCTAATAGCTAGAACAAGGATCTGTGAACCAGGACTCCTGCCTTTCTCTTCCTTATTCCGTCACTGACTCCGGCCCCACTCCTCCATCTGGATCTGCTAGCACTGCCCATGCAAAAATCAATAGGACTCTGCACAGGCAGAGGGTCTGTTTTAACAGAGACCAATGCAGGATTGGGTCCTCAGATGCTCGGGTACTCCTATGCCTTCCCTGTGCAATCATTTATAGAATGGATTGATAACATAACACTGTCCTTATGATGTTTTGAGAATCAGTTAATGAATACTTAGGGGTCTGTGCATGAAAATCGCTGTGTAAATGCAAAGTATCATTACACTAATAATGTTTTGAAGACTCCTCATTTAAAAACAGCAAAACTTGGAAGGCATAAGAGGAGGTGGGAACCATGTTGTAATTATGTAGATCATCAAACAGAACACAAATGGTGAAAACTTTGATCATTAGTTACCTGGATTTATATAAATATCAAGTGACGTCCTAGGAGTAGAAAAGTCTGTATCCCATTTATTACCAATCCTTGGAGCCCATGTTCTTCACAATGTCTGCCTTTTACCTTCTGAATACGCTCTTTGCTGTGTGCTATTGCATATAGGAGATCAAATTCTAGTCTAAGTTACTTACAGTAATTTTATTTCCTGCTATTGAATTATTCCAGATTTAAAACCAGCGTAAGCGAGGTTAGAATGTTCTAGCTTTCTTTGATATGAAAACAGCACCTCTGCCATTTAAAAATCTTTGTAATGTGCAGGATAATATAAATAATGGGAAAAATATAAATCTTAACTCCAGAAGTAAAGTGCTTGAGTGGCTGTTACATAGTTGGGAGGCAGTGTGGATTAGTAGGTAGGTAACTGGTCAGGAGACCTGGCTGCTATTCCCAGCTTGGTCACAGACCATGTTACGTGACCTGGGGCAGGTCAGATCACCTCTTTGTAGAAGTAGGGAAATAACTGATTTTTCAAGTTCAGTAGGAGTTCAGAAAAAAAAATGGTTCAGGTCAAACTGAATCGGAAAAGTTCGAGAATCTCTGAATGGAAAAAAAAAGTCTGTTCTGTGTCTGTTCCAGAGTGGGAATTCGAACCTGGGTCTCTCAAGTCCCAGCTGAGTGTCCTAACTACTGGGCTAAAAGTTATAAAAGGGCAGAAGGAAACAGCAGTAGCACCTCCACTTCCAACTCCTGCTGCTGTTTTGTGAATGGCTGAAATAATCAAGCCAAGTCTGTGAATAGTTTCTGGTCAACAGAAACTGCATTTATTGTCAAACATACTATTCACCTGAAAAATCTGTCCAGTTTTACCTTTCTGTACCAGTTTCCCTTCCCATCCTTTTTCTTGGCTACTTAGACTATAATTAATCTCTTGGAGTCAAAGACCAGCTCTCACTATGTGTTTGTACAGCACCTAACACACTGGGCTCTCAGTAAAGGCCTCTAGGCACTGCTGTAAAACAAGTAATAATACTTCTCTGGGCTCATAGTCACATTGCAGTCAAAATAAAAGTGAGCAGATTGAAGACCAGGGCCAGTTGGATGTTTACAGTGCGAAGAGATGCATAAATAGATAAGGGAGTTTTCCTTTTCCTGCTCGCTTCCAGAGCGACACCATAAATATCCTTTTGATGTAGTTTAATGCCATGAAGATTAAAGCATAATTGAAATGCTGATATTAAAAAAGTAAACTTTAAAAAAAGAAGCAGGGTAAGAAAAATAAAGACAGTTACAGTCTGGCAAATACATATAACTTGTTTTGAAGCTTCGGAGCAGAGGAGTGTTCTCTCTCAAATGAGCTTAATTTTATTCTGATCATAAATAGAAATAAAAAAAACCCAGCAACCTAGGATCATAATAGTTTATAAATGGCTATGGATAAATGTAAGGGAGGTGTTAACTTGCTCAAGGATTGTGGTAAAGTAGTGAGACAAACGGTGGATTTATTTGCTTATTTCCCCTTCCCCTGAAGACACTCCTCTTACAACTGACCGGGAAACAGACTTTGTGAGGACAGAAAGCAAACCGCACACTGACCAGTTTAAAGGGCTTGCACAGAAACACAGATTTTCAAGATGGAAAGGTTTATTACATTTAGTCCAGCCTATACCCCTTCACGATATTCTCAAAGGGCCAAATTCTCAGCTGATGTAAACTGGCATAGTTCCATTGATTCAATAGCACAACACCAGGTTATATCATTGGGTTAGGAGCGGGATACAGGTGTCTGTGGGATATGAGAAATCACTCCAACAACTAGCTTTCTGTCACTTTCTTTGGGATAGACTTTCTCAGCCCAATGGTCTCAGCATTCCTTTGTCCATTAGCCACTTGACCTCTGCATTCCTGGATCCTTTAGGTAAAGTGCACCTGCTGTGGCCCTGAATATGGTAGCACAGCAGAGGTAGTGGAGAAGAGCAGTGAATGGGTTAAAAATTGTCTATCTCCTATTCTTGGAAACTTTGCATCCTTTAAGCGAACTTCATCAAGTCAAACAATCCACATTCTCACAGCTCTTAAAACCAACCAACCAACCACAACAATCCAAACACAATTTCTGTTGAATTTAACAGAAGCTATGTGCGGGATGCAGAAATTCCTGGATAAGGCCTGTGTTACACAGGAGGTCAGAGAGTGATCATAATGATTTCTTCTAACCTGACAAAAAAACCTCTCTGAATTGTCAAGTGTAGAACATATTCTAGGTTTCAGAAAAGAATGCCCTAATTTTTGAGGTTCAGATTCCATTTACCACAGACAAAACATGAGTTCAAGGCTATTTGGTCCCATCTGGGTTTTGAACTAATTCTTTCCATTATTCTAGCATGTAAGAATTGGGGGCGGGGGTTTCAAAAAAAGAATCCTTATTGTGCCAAACTAAGTGGGAAAATTATGACATAAAGCATGAAGGCGAAAGTGGGGGAGAGAGTAAAAAGAAGCAATTGAAAGATAGAACAGGTACAGAAAAAGTATTTCAAGTAGGCTAGATTCACTGGGGCTCTCACAGAAAAGCCCGGATCACTGTCTTTCAAGGAGCCATAGCCTATGAAAACATGAAGGACAGTCTAATACAAAATCACCTCTTAGCTGAAGCAGTTACAAGATTATAGTTACCCATCTGTAATGAAAATGAAATGCTTTTGCTCACAAAGAAGGAAAGGTGTCTAGAGTCCACATTTAAAAAAAAAAAAAAAGCCCATGAAAATTTATTCAGAAATGCCATTGTCCAACTTACCTTGCCAAAGGTTCTGGCTATTTATGCCTTTGACTACATGGCTTTTCACTAAAACTTAAAAAATATTTCCATGGCAACCACTACATCACATTACAAAGACATATATACTCGACTTATATCTTTAAGGAGGCAGGGAATGGGGGAGAAATTACATCCTCATTTCTCTTTACAAAACTGGATTTTATTTCTTATTATTAATCAGTGGGGGGGGTTGATTTTAGAAATAATAATTTTATTTTTTAAATTACATGCATGCATCTTCCAGGGAATGAATAGTTAATTGAAAGACAACTCTTACCAAACTATGAGGTATTACTGTACAACAAAACAGTTCTGTCATTAAACAGTTCTCCTCATGGAAGACATTCCAATAATCAGTCAGATAAGAGCAAGGAGCTGTAGAAAAGGAAGAATGGGAAGTGGATGACTGTATTATTGAATTCTATCTTCCTTGTTTCTCCATTAGAGGGTATCTACTTTTTCTCATTATATCACAGTAAAGCAGTGATCAATAAAATCACATTGCTCATGCAAAGCATACACTACACTGCATTCTTTAAAATAAAATCAGTTACATTTCCGCCCCACTGCATATATTCACCCTTGAGCTATTACCCGTCCTCCTAAGCCCTGAATCTAAATTGTGATCCATGCAGGTGGACCACGGTGCAGGATCAGGGTCTTAGAATGCAAGATCCCTCCATCAGAGACTTCGTTGACTTACCTAATGGTACCAATAGTACCCCCAGTCCTTCTTAGAGTCACACAATGCTGCTGTGATATCAATAGTAAATCATAATGACATTGTGCAACGCAAACTGGAGTGGTGTTGAAAGATGCAGGGGTTCTGTGCTGAATAGTACAGGGGATTTATCCACTGAATCGCTATTACTTAGGATCAGCCCAAATGACAAAGGGAGTACCAGATCTGAAGGTTGGAAGTGTTTGGAACTGGCATTTTCGCTGTATCGATAATAAAGATGAGGAAGAATGCTCAAGTGGTTAAGGCAGTAGCCTACAGCTTTAGAAATTTGGGTTCAATTCCCTGCTCCACCATAGAGTTTTTTATTTATTTTATTTAAGTCACATTGCTGCTGGAGGCCCATTTGTAAAATGGGGATAATACGACTTTCCTACCTCAAAGGGGTGTTGCGAGGATCAATATATTAAAGATTGTGAGGCGCTCAGATACTCCAGTGATGAGGGCCTGTAATAAGACTGGTTTCCTAATGAGCCTCAAATATTATCAACCACACCAATATAGTCTTTAACCCTTGGTTCTGGACTCTGTTTGTCATCTAAATGTCCACAGATTCACAACAGGAAAAACAAAACCTCCAGCTGGGGATTTCTACAAAGCCACAAGAAGACTTCCCACCAGAAGTCAATCCTCAGGGACCCACAGCAGGAAACTCTCCCTTCTCACAACTTGACTCCACACTCAACTGAGACATGTGTTGGCTTTTTTTCAGCTGGCTCTGATAATTAACAGGGTTGGCTTGCCCCAGGCCTTTAAAGGGGCAGGTCATCCCATTATAGGGCCATATAAGCATCAGAGATAAACCAACATGCAAATTCTGAATTCAGGGGCTTCACTGATTTCAGTGGGATGGCTCTTAGAGAAAAAGCTCTACTTGGTGTGAGTCAGAAGGTCATGATCTGGCTCCTAACCTCCTCCTGTATTATACAAGTTCACTGGTCAAATAACCCATATTGCTTTAGAATGGAACTGGGCAAAACTTTTTCAGTGAATAAACTATTTGACAAAAATTGCAATTTGGGGTCAACTAAGCTGCTGGGGAATATGGGGCAAATATGGCAAATAATTTTGGCCAAAAATATATATATTTTCCAAAACTATAATGTTTCATTTTGACATTTTCTAAATGAAACATTTTGACTTTTTGTTTTGAAATGACATTTTGCTTTGAAATTTAGCTGGATTAAGCTGAAAACCACCAACAGTTTCATTTCTGGTCAAATGAAAAGTTTCAATCAACCTACAATGACATTTGGGGTAGAAGGGGCGCGGTTTGGTTCAGCCACCAAATCAAAAGATCAGTTATTCGCCCAGCACTACTTTAGAATTATTTCCCTGTTGGAATAAATAGCCCACGACTGCATCCCCCTGAACTGTGGGAGCCCTTCAGTTTTCAGTAAACAGCCTTGCTTGCCAAAATTCAGCCCACTGCAAATTTTTATGATTGAGTTATAAATCGTTCAAAGTATGAGTTTATTACAAAAATGCTGACACAACATTAAAATACCAGCAGTTGTGGGCACTATTAGAATGACATTCTTTACTATGGTTTTAATTTTAAGCACTAGCCCACCTCCCTGCAGTACGGAAGATAAAAGATGTTCTTAATGCCGGACTCACTCAACACAACATACATGTGCACAGCTTGCGGTACCCTGGTTGGATTGATTCAATGTGTACGCTCACTCTGAAACAGCATTGTTACAGCATTCCAATAGTTGCATGAGAGGCAGCAAAACATGGTGCTGACATTTTTCACATTGGACTTGATGCTGCTCTTGCTCAGACTGGTTTGATACCACTGTAGCAGTAATAATTAATACCTCACTCTTATCTAGTACTTTCCATTAGTAGTTCTTAAGGCACTTTACAACCGAGGGCTGGTGTCATTATCTCCTTTCCTTTAGAGTTACTCCCTGTTTACACTCATAGGAAAGAAGACCACTGTCTCCATAGAGACATGGCAAACTGCTAAACACTACACATCTTAGTCTGCCACTTCACCTCCATTTTCTGTTGTCCCTTCCTCTTGCAACAGAGCTTCACACACAGTCCATCCTCTCCACCCCACCAATCTTAGTTTTTTCTGCCTCTGGAGCTCAAAAGCTTTACTCCACCTCCTGTTGGCACTGCTGAGATATAGGGGAGCACAGTCGACACCTCAATCCAGTGTTCAAGCCCCAGGCCCTGTACAGAGGAGTGGCCATCTACTTCCTCTCTTCTATCCGTCCTGCACCTATTTGCTACCTGACTTTTTAGGTTCACAGACTTTTCCCATTTCTTCCATTGCTTAAGCCCAATAGTTGTTTTGGCTCCCCTGGGCCACTGCTTTTCCCCAAATGTTAGCTGCCCAGCTGCAAGGTGCCATGGAGAGACCATACCCCGGTCTACCTTCCTCTGTGGAAAAGAATAGTCAGCCCCTCTTATATCAGGGGCCTCATCCAGATTTCTGTCACTTGTCTTTTGGTCACCTGATTCAAGCACAGGTCAGAATGGAGGCTTACAGGCCCAGCTCACCTTCTGACAGTGATGTTGACTGCTTAACTCTCCATAACACTGCGTATGATCTGTGACACAATTGACTAAGAGCTCCATATAAAGAACTACTGACAAGAAGCCATTCACAGTACCAAGTGGGTTTTTGTAGGGCCAAAACCAGGAAGAATGCTGCATATTTTTGAACACCATTTACTGGCACCTCATCTATTAACTATTTCCATATGCAGACATCTCTTTCATAGACCACTGTCACAACAATAAATCAATGTTAAGAGAAGATGGAAAATTGAACTTGGCACTGCACTTACAGAAGATAACTAGGTAGGAAATTATCTGAGGAGCTGCACTTCCATAAGAATTTTCTATTTCCCAAATATAACACCAAATCCTGGGGCCTTTACACAGTCCTTACTTTGGGGGTGGGGAGGAAATCAAATAGAGTCAATGGGACTTTGACTAAGTAAGGCTGTTGGAGTTGGCTCCTATATTTGGAGGGTTATCACTGAAAAGCTTCCTAGAGGAAGTAAAAAGTATCATTCCCTCATACATTGTCCACACCAGAAAACCTCTAAGAGCAGAGGATCTAAAAGCGGAGGTCTCTCTCTCTCTCAACTGTAAATGTTACCTATGTGATATAAACCAGATATAACTTGCAGAACAGTGTTACACTTAATGTTATGAATGTTTATTGCTTTGACTCCAATTCTCATTTCTCTTGTATATCTAAAATCCTCCTTTTTTATTGCTTAAATGAGAAAATAATTTGTACCATCAATATTCTGTTTCTCTTCCCTAAAATATTAGCAATTAAACAGCAACTTCAATGGTATACCTTCCCAAAGATATACTAAGAGAAAAATAAAATACCCAACTATAACAAATGCTACCAGAATGTGGAAGCTGTAAGAGTCATTTTCCACAGAAAACAACATTTCAATGGAAACCGTTTTGGCCAGTGGTATTTTGGGTAAGTTTTGTTTCCATATTTGTACTTTGACGATTAAACATATGAACCTTCTGATGCGTGCTCCCAGTCACATTACTTGGGCTTTCTCTGAGCTTAGCTATTTTTTCTCCTTGTGTTCGGTTTCTTTACTGTTTGTTTATTTTTTAAGCTTTTCTTTCCTCAAGTCACTCAACATCACATTTCCCTAATTTCTCTCTTCCCAGCTGCTAGACTCTAGGGGAAGTCCTATTAGAAACTTCATGCATAACAGCTTTATTATGCAGCCAACTGCTCCGTGTATATGATACTTTGCTTAGTAAATGATACATGTTATTTTCTTGTTAAACACGCCTTTTCTTAAGATAATTCAGTAGGAACTGTAAGACAATCATCAAGATCTCTCTTATATTTGAAGAATTTCCAGGGAGATTCATGGATGATTTTTTGTTTTTGTTTATTTGTTACTGTTTTTGCAGTAAACAGGAAGCCATCTGTTCCTCTGAAGATGTGCCAAATTAATTGAAAATAATTCATTCAGGTAGTGAGTGAACCACAAATCTGCAGGTTTAAGGATGCTGGGAGGTTTCAACTGTGAACACTACGTGTACCAGCTACGTGGATTAGATTTGATCCAAACAGTGGACCCGGAAGAGTTCAAGTGTCAAAGATCCCCACATACACACACACAGCCCGCCCCCATCCTGCACGATAGTGTTAAACAAAAACTCACACTGCATGTGAACAAGGCCAATTCAGACTAGTTAGAAAACAATTACAACAGATGTTAATGATTTTTGTATATGTAGCAGGGTTGGCCTCTACAGCACCCCTTCTCACCAACCATGAGACTTACCCTGCTTCAGTTTCCCTCAAAGTCTTCAACCATCTCTAACATGGTCTACTGCTGAAGTGACTAAGCCCTCTGGTTAAATCACCCCAAGGTTCTTCACCTTCTGGAGTATCAAAGTTCCAAAACAAATATAACAAAATCAAAAAGGAGTCTAATCCATCCCAATCCACAACTAGACACTACCTTTCTACTGAGAGACTGTCTTTTCTAGCTAATGCTCATCTAGGGTCCCTGCTACAGGCCAATCTTCCATCAAAGAGTTTCTAACAGGCACCAGTCTCCCTCAGCACCAACAGATGAGGCATTGCAAATGAACTCAAATGATAATCTTGCTTCAGCCCTCTTTCCCTCAGGGAGGCCTTGACCACCAGCAGCCCAAGTCAGCTTCCTAACTCCAGCCAGGCTATTCTCACCAAGTAAAAGCTAAAGATCTGCTTTCCTCAGTGAGCCACTAACTGAGACAGTTCTTCCTTTTTAACTCCTTCCCCCAGTCCTGACACCTATTGCAGGTGTAGCAGGGCAAGGCTGATTGAGCCCAGAAGTTCTCATTAAAGTTTTGTCCAGCATGGATCTTGTAAACCCCATCACAGTATAATTGTATTTTTGAAATATACTGCACACAGGATGGTTGATCCTGCATTTGTTTATGCCCCTCAACCCTAAATATGTATGTTTGGTTTACAGCACTGCGTTGTCCCACCGATGTCCATGTATCATTAAAATTAAGTTCTGCAGGCGTATCAACGGAAAATGTTTCATAGGTAGCTGAAAAAATGAGGTAAGGCCAAACTAGTTTAACAAACTAAGACTTTAATCGTTGGGGTTCTGATCCTGCATCATTGAGGTCAATAGGAACTTTGTCACTGGCTTCCTATGGTTATTGATCCATTTACTTCAATCCTGCAGTGGGAAATGATCAAGCAATCAGAAGACGACTAGTTAACTGTGAAACAATCTCATTAATAAGCTTAGCTTATCAAAAGGTTCTATATTAATTCTCATCACTGAAGTATTTGAGTACCTACTGGGCTCTATCCTGGAGAGTGCTGAACCACTGAGCCCAATGCAGCAAAAAATTAAAGCACATGGGTAAATATGAACATGAGTAATCCCACTTCAGTCATTAAACTTAATTGTTCTGCTGAATCAGGCTCCGTGAGCTCAGCACCTTGCAGGAACAAGTGTACACTGGCCATACTACTACAAGTGCTTTTGAAAGTATAACCAAAGAGCAGCAGGATGCAAATATTATCCAAGAGCTATTTTCCAAAACAAATTTGACAAGCTTGAATGAGAAACAGAAATTGACCTACCTGACAAGAATCGGAGACATTCTAGATGGACAGCCAACAGAAAATACCCAGACACCTCCACACACAAAAACTTATTGGGACTTCACAGATTAAATTGTTCCATCTGATGGGAATCCATAGCAAGGACACCGTGTCATGAGACCACTAAGATTGAGGATGTGTTAAACACAGTCCACAGCCCCCAGCTGGGTAACGAGAACCTGAAATGTAAGGTGTATTCACTATATAAATTTAAATGGTCAGCACAGTAAAAATACATACGTACATTTGAAGTGTTATTAACCGGAGGTCTATTTAATAAGCAGCCCATTTCATGTGTGTACACACTCAAAGATACAGATTACACTATACAAACATATACAGACCCAAATTTGGAGGGGATGTGCAGGAGATGTAAATTACAAGACTTATTGGATTTCAGACACCCTCACATTCTTACAGCGGTCTTTAAGGATTTTTTCCTGATATACCCTTCCTTTCTGGCCTTCACATGTATGTTAGTACTTATAAGAAAGTTCTAGAATTTTTTTTTTTTTTGGCCTTTACCATTTTGGCAGTTGTTGTTCACAAGTGATTGATATGGGAACAACATACATGGGGTTGTATATATTTAGAGCTTCTGTTTTGGAGGATTTATTAACTTCATTTTTTCAGGGTTTAATTTTAGCAATTTTTTGAGTTCTATGTAGATATCCAAAACACAGGAGTTTTCAGGGCTCTCTCTTTGTATACACCCATAGTGCTGTTTCGAAACAGCACTATGTTAAGTGCACTAGGGACCCTTTAAGTCACCAGCAGGGTCTACATGGGCCAATAAATGTGCAAGACATTCGTGCTCTTCAGAAATCACACCACCGGGTTTCCCATTGCTGCTCCATGTAGTCAAGCCCTTAGATACAAACCAGGGAGAAGGGACATCACACTACCAAAGTAATGAAGTCCAAATGAACTTAGTGAATGTGTAGAGGTTTATTGGATAAACACTGTTTATTGTTTGTTTGTATTTAGGGTTATCACTTAAAACCTAAAATCAGAAACCCTATATATTTTCAGGGTAAGCTATGAAATACAAGATATCTATGCATTACATTTATGGCATGGTTTTTTATTCCTCCATAGAACAGTTGTTGTTATGCTGTTTCCCAGTTCAGTCCTAATCTTCTCCCCACTTTTTTTTTAAAAAATACATCTCTCAGTAAAAAGCTGATTTATTCTAGAGAGCGCCTTCTCTGGTTGTCCCAGCATTTGGTTGGCCCATATTTTGTCTTATTTCCTCTATGTCCTTAGATTTGAGATATAATGTGTAGCCATATATATTGATAATTGGTGTGCCACATGGGTAAGTTTTACTATAACAGAGAATGTTGTGGTCTAATACTTTTGCATAATCCACATAATCAGATCAGGTACCCAGTTGTATCCAAACAGGTCAGTTGTTTTAGTCTGGCTCTGTTCTAAAAGGAATGTGTCATATCCCTTTAGCATGATGCATTTGCTGTAGGTTATTCACCTTTAGTTTAGTTTCAGCATTAATTCTTCTGTATCTGTATTGTTTGAAAAACACTATTTGAAGGCTTATTACTTTTTACTTAGGGAGGCTGATTGTTTTATTTTAATACGGCTGTTTTACATTTTAAATAAGGAAAGCTTTTGCTTTTATAGTCTTCTCTCTTTAGTGTTAGATACAGGTAAGCAGAAGTGAGACTGGTATTAAATATAGCTCAAGAACAACTATGAGAAAAAATAATGTTGTTTTAAACCACCACATTAAACCTTCCAAAGCCGTGATAGTTGAATGTTCATTACAGTGTTATTAAATGGCTATTCTATCAGTAGCTCTGGCATTACAGTGCAGGAGCTTAATTAAATCAGGGAAGTTGCTATTAATGCTTTGTTAGGTTTTCATGCCACAACAAACACAAAAATGAGCTGCAGCACTAATAAAGTGTCAAAAATGCCATATGTCTTTCATATATTAATATGTTGGTAACTCTAATAAGGATGTATTTGCATTTTCTAAGATCTGTTTATGATGAATCAGTGTTTCACTGCAAAAAAAAAAATAATAATAACTGCCAAGCAAATCAAAATATTGGCATTAAACTGCACAGCAGGTTATCGTATATTGTAATGATTAAGTGAAATGTAAGCTTGTGAATCAAATATCAAATGCGTGTTTGTAGTTCACATGAACACATAGTTCTTATCAACTACAATCTCCAGAAGAGCTACTAATATTCACAGTATTAAAGTCACATATATACACCTCTAAGAATGATCTAAAATAGGTTCTTTAAAATATAGTGAATATAAAATTTCAGTATCTCAATTTCTGTATAAACAAATGCCTTATCCTCCTGGAAAGAAGAGAGACTCAACTCTTCAGTAACATTTAAATCACTTATGTCAAGTCCTGGTGATTGGTGAAATATTGGACCTGAAATGTGTCACTGGTCAAGAATAGAATATTGTTCTTATAGCACATCAAACCAGCTCTTTTTGATGGAGTAGGAGAGGGAGGAAGAAGGAAATATTTCCCTGGCTAGTTATTTTTAAAAAAGGCAGCTGTTGGGTAATGGGGTTGAAATAAGAAATAGTCCTGCAGAGATGAATCGGCAGATAGAAGGTACACAAGTTGATCAAATGTACAAGATACGTAAAATGTATTACATTTTTCTTCATGTTGTAATGTGGATGTTATAAGAACAACCATACTGGGTCAGACCAATGGTCCATCTAACCAAGTATCCTGTATTCCAACAGTGGCCAGTGCCGGATGCTTCCGAGGGAATGAACAGAACAGGGCAAATATCAAGTGATCCACCCCCTTGTTATCCAGTCCCAGTTTGACAGTCAAATCATTGAATTGCATCCCTGACCATCTTAGCTAATAGCCATTGATGGACCTATCCTCCATGAACTTATCTAGTTCTTTTTGGAACAGAATTGTATCTTTGACCTTCACTTCACAACATCTCTTGGAAATGAGTTCCATAGGTGCGTTGTGTGAAGTAGTACTTCCTTATGTTAGTTTTAAGCTGCTGCACATTAATTTCATTGGGTGACCCCTGATTCTTGTGTTATGTGAAGGGATAAATAACACTTCCCTATTCAGTTTCTCCACACAATTCATGATTTGATAGACCTCTATCATATCCTCCCTTAGTCATCTCTTTTCTAAAATGAACAGTCCCAGTCCTTTTAATCTCTCCTCATATGGCAGCTGTTCCATACCCGTAACCATTTTTGTTGCCCTACTCTGCACCTTTTCCATTTCTAATGCATCTATTTTGAGGTGTCGCGACCAGAACTGAATGCAGTATTCAATGCATACCATGGATTTATACAGTGACATTCTGATATGTTCTATCTTATTTATCCCTTTCCTAATGATTCCTAACATTCTATTTGCTTTTTTGGCTGCTGCTGCACGTTGAGCACACGTTTTCAGAGAACTATCCATTACTTTCCACTTATCAACATCGAATTTCATCTACCATTTTCTTGCCCAATCACCTAGTTTTGTGAGATCGCTTTGTAATTCTTTGAAGTCAGCTTTGGACTTAATTATCTTAGGTAATTTTGTATTTTCTGCAAACTTTGCCACCTCACTGTTTACCCCTTTTCCCCGATCATTTATTAATATGTTGAACAGCACCAGTCCCAGTGCAGATCCTTCGGGGACTCCTCGATTTACCTCTCTCTATTTTGAACACTGGCCATTTTTTCCTACCCTTTGTTTCCTATTTTTTAACCAGTTACTGATCCATGACAGAACTTTTCCTCTTATCCCATGACTGATTACCTTGCTTAAGAGCCTGTGTTGTGGGACCTTGTCAAAGGCTTCCTGAAAGTCCACATACACTATATCAACTTAATAACCCCTATCCACACACTTGTTGACACTTCAAAGAATGATTTCCATTCACAAAAGCATTGTTAACTCTTTCTCAACATATATTCATCTAGGTGTCTGATAATTCTGTTCTTTATAGTTTCAACCAGTTTTCCTGGTACTGCAGTTAGATTCACTGGCCTAATATTGCCAGGATTGCCTCTGGAGCCTTTGTGTGTGTGTGTTTCAATTGGCATTACATTAGCTATCCTACAGTCATCTGGTACAGAAGTTGTTTCAAGCAATAGGTTACATCCCACAGTTAATAATTCTGCAATTTCATATCCGAGTTCCTTCAGAACTCTTGGGTGAATACCATCAGGTCCTAGTGACTTATTACTCTTTATCAATTTGTTCCACGACATTCTCCATTGACATCTTATTCTGGGACAGTTCCTGAGATTTGTCACCTAAAAAAGAAGAGTTCAGGTGTGAGAATCTCCCTCACATCCTCTGCAGTGAAGACGAATGCAAAAACATGCAGTTATCTTCTCCGGAATAGCCTTGTCTTTCTTGAATGCTACTTCAACACCCTGACCGTCCCAATTGTTTGGCAGGCTTCTTACTTCTGATGTACTTAAAAAGAAAAATTGCTGTTAGTTTTTGTGTCTTTTGCTAGTTACTCTTAAAATTCCCATGCTCCGCCCTTTCCCTCAAGTCAGTGCCCAAGCTGGAGGGAGCTCAGATCCAGCGGAGGCCAGCGGCCTAGTGCTGGGGCTGGCCAGCAGCCCAGCGCAGTTCAGCCGGGGCTCCTCTGGACTCGGGGGGGAAGGGGAGTAGAAGTGGGGCCTTGGGTGGAAGGGGCAGGACTGCTTGACTAACTATCCCGAAGGGGGTGCTCACACACCGCCCATGTGTGATTGTTCCTTTTACATTTCTGTTTAAATTGCTTCCTCATTTCTGTAACAAAGAGTCCTGTGGCACCTTATAGACTAACAGATGTATTGGAGCATAAGCTTTCGTGGGTGAATACCCACTTCGTCAGACGCATGTAATGGAAATTTCCAGAGGCAGGTATAAATATGCAGGCAAGAATCAGTCTGGAGATAACGAGGTTAGTTCAATCAGGGAGGATGAGGCCCTCTTCTAGCAGTTGAAGTGTGAACACCAAGGGAGGAGAAACTGCTTTTGTAGTTGGACCAACTTCTTCTGGGAGAGAGACAAACTTTCGAGCTTACACAGAACTCTTCTTCAGGACTGGAGAAAGCTTGTCTCTCAACAACTGAAGTTGGTCCAATAAAAGATATTTCCTCACCCACCTGGTCTCTCTAATATCCTGAGACCAACATGGGTACAATGATACTGCATATCACATATTAAAATTAGTCACATTCATTCTAATCTGTTTAAGTTTTCCACATGCACAATTAATGTTAATCACTTTGAACTCCAGGAGATGCAGGATATTAGACAGTATATTTCTATACTAATATGTTAATGTGAATTTATATAAACACTGATCTTATAAGAACATATGTCAACTGCTATTAGTATTTTATTCTTTCCTCTGTATTTGTACTTCATACCTAAAAACTCCAAGTTCTGATTGACATAATTTAATGGTTTTACTGACTGTAAGAGGCCAGCAGCGTTTGTCTGAAAACCACACCCTAAAAGCAGGCAGTGCATCTGCTCAAAAATAGAGCTGGTGAAGATGGTTTTCAATGGAAACGGCAGTTTCCAGAAAACTGAAATTTTGATTTTGCCAAAATGTTTCAATTTTCCATCAGAAAAACCAAATCATTTTATTTTGTGTTAATTTGATCCATATAAAAATATTTCAGTTTGTTGAAATGATCCCAAATATTTGGTTTTGAATCAGGTCAATATTAAACTGAATCTTCCTGTGGTGCCACATTGCCTCATGGAAATTGTAATTCAGGTGCCTGGTGCCCCCATTTGCTCACATAGGCTAGTTTCCCTGGCAGGATTACATCTCCCCTCATGCAACACAGTCTCCCCTCTGGGCAAGTTGCATGCCACATTGTGTGAATCATATGACCATGGGTGCAATACTCTCCAGGAAAGGGATAAGTCCTGACCAGTTTCCACTTGTGAGGATTGTGTTTGTAGCATGCTCAGGAAGCCATTTGATCACAGTGACATTGCACACATCCAGCAAAAACAACTTTAAAAATGTAAGTGACTATTTAAGGAAACCATCAGTTAGAATAGATTTTGGAATAGGATCTGTTTTTAAAAAAAACTTTAAAAAATTGTGTATCAAATAAATTAAAAAGGACAATTTTGAGCAAAGGAAAAAATTGCTGATGAAAATTGGTGCAACCAAGAAGGAAAATGTTCAAGGATAGCAGAACCGTTGGGCAGAACCTGCATATACTCAAAAGGAAGTTGAACATCCATATGCTAAGCAAATGTTCAAAAAGACCCTCCTTCTACAGAAGGAGAGTTAATAACATGCTACCTCTTGCTATATATGCGAAGAGGCGGCTGGGTGAACAACAACAGTAATACTACCATACTTTAAAAAGGCTCACAATTGATAAGCCTACATTGTAGGTTATTTTGCTTTGCTTTGCTCAAAGTGCTTTGTTCTTACAGTTTTCCCAGTTCACAGTAAGCTGAATCACTTTAAAATGGTTGTTGACATCAAGCTTTGACTTGAAGAACAAAATGTTAGATTGCAAAATGTTTAAAAACTTTAACATAGAATAGGTTGTTCCCCAAATACCTCATATACCTAACACATTGCCAGTGACTGCATGTTTAGAATTAATGCCCATATATCATAACTGCATTTTTAAAAAATATCCAGTTAATTTTGCTCTATTTGTATGCACAGTCACTCCCATTTGTATGCATACAATTCACTCAGCCTGTAGTCTATAGCTGGCAAATAACACCACTTAGCAGCTGTTAAATAGGGTAATCACCTGTTGTTATCCACAGGTAGTTTTAATTCAAATGCTAATTGTTCTCAGTGCTCTATTCATAAACCCGCCCCGATGTCAGATGCTGTATGCTGTGCAACAGATGGATGCTAGTAAGCAATGGATTGTATTGTCCCTCAGCAGAAAAAAATGTCACTATTATAAAAAAAAATAAAAACCCTTCTACCCTGGAGTGTCATGGGAAAGCACTGCACAGAATTAAACACTGATGGTGTCTCGGTTGCTTGGATGTTGAGAATTATAGAAAAGTCTAAGGGTGAATGGGGAAAAGGAGGAAACAGGAATGCAGAAGCTCAAGAGACACCAAAAAGATGCCAGAGTAAAGGTCTGTCTAGAAATTTTGGTTGGGTTGTAAATTGAATTAATTGCCAATTAACTTGAGTTAATACATGCAATTGGTAAATGTTAGCCTAGCTGATCTAGAAACACTTGTTCCTGGTTAAGTTTCAGCTGTCAACAGACAAGACAATAAAAGGCAAGTAACTAGAGATGGTCGAATATTTATAAAAACCCAGTTCCAGAAATATCTCTCTCCTTTCAGTTCCAGTACAGGGTACAACTTTAATGCAAGCTGTTTCACCCAGAAATTCCCTGTTTCATATTTTGATTTTATGCAGGGAAAACAGAACTAGGCTTTGATTAAATTTGATTTTATTCTTAGAACATATTTGAATTATAGAATATCAGGCTTGGAAGGGACCTCAGGAGATCATCTAGTCCTACACCCTGCTCAAAGCAGGACTAATCCCCAATTAGATTTTTGCCTCATATCCCTAAATGGCCCCCTCAAGGATTGAACTTACAACCCTGGGTTTAGCAGGCCAATGCTCAAACCACTGAGCTATCCCTCCCCCCGAAGTGAAGTAAAGTAAAGTTAAGTTAAGTTCAAATTTGAAGTAAAGTAAAGTTCACGTAAATGCAAACCCATGTAAACTGAAAGCAAACATGGAACCGAACATAATGCCCCTGAGAATTGAATCTGTCAGGTTTAATGTAGCTGAGCTCATAGGGAGGCAAGGATGGCCATGACCCTCTTGGATCCAGTCTACTTTAAGCTTGGCTTCCCACATCAATGCCCTAGTTGAACTGGACATCATTAACATGCATTGTCGTTTACCTGCAGATGTTTCATTGTTAGCAAAATCAATTATTTCAATGATCAAGAGGAAAACAACACTTGATACTCAGAGGAGACTAGAACCCTAGATTTTTATTTTCCTGACCATAGGCAGTGAGTGAACCCCCCCCCCTCCTTTGGGAGGCAAGTTCCGGCCCTTCCCCTTCCACCTGAGGCCCTACCCCTTCTCCCCATGCCTGGAGGAGCTGGGCTGGCCCGAGCCGCCTCAGCTGGCCTGATCTCTGAGCTCCTAGCCGTCCCAGCCCCTGGCCTGAACCCTGAGCTCCAGGCCGCTGACTAGGCCACAGCCTAGGTTAGGGGAGGCTTAGCCTCCCCTGGCCTTTGATACCCACCACCCATGTTCATGACTACTCTTTATTATAATACTCTAGATAGTCTGCTTAAATGGAGAAAAGTAGTTAAGCGTTCCCTCCTCAAAACAAATATTAATCCTGTGGTTTTTCCCACCTTCTCTTGGAGTTTTGTTGAAACTGTGAGGTACGTGTCCATGGCTACAAAATAACTAAGCAGCCCTCCCCCGAAAGTTAAAATGGGAAATGAGGGAGGCTGGAAAGAGAAAGTGTTTGAAAAATGCTTTCAGCAAGCTCAGCTGCGTTCCTAACGAGAGCTGGGCAAATCACTAATTTTTTGGTTGTGGCCAAACAAAAAATAAAATAAAATAAGAAAATAAAATTAAAAAAAAAATAAAAAGAGAAGAAAATTTCATTTTTCCATTGACTCAAAACAACAATCTTTGGTTTCTTGTCTAAATAATAATAAAAAAAAAAAAAACAGATTAATAGATTCCATAGAACTGCCCTAAAACAATTCCTAGAAATTATATTTCCTTTTAGAAAAACATCCAATTTTGATTTTAAAATGGCCGGTGATGGAGAATGCATCACAATCCTTGGTAAATTATTCCAATGGTTAATTACTCTCACTGTTAAAAATGTATACCTTACTGCTAGACAAAATTTGTGTAGCTTCAACTTCCAACCATTGGATCGTGTTACATCTTTGTCTGTGAGATTGAAGGGCTCATTATCAAGATAGGTACATATAGGTTGTAATCAAGTCATGGCTTAACCTTCTCTTCTTAAGCTAAATGGATTTAACTCTTTGAGTCTATCACTGGAGCCCTGTGTTTATCACAAATGCAGAACCAAATAAAATGAAAGACTCACCATTCAGCAGAGTCTCCGTCCCATGGGACTGGGCCTGGCTGCCCATCCCAGGTGTTGTGACCTGGCACACAACATTGGAGAGCCACTCGCTCAAACTGGCCCTCCCCACCTCATCATCATGGCAGAAGGGTAGCGGAACCAAACCAGAGCGGTGCTGCAAACCCATGTAGCAGGTCCCAACACCTGGAACAGAGAACAACACAAGCACAGTGTTGCCAACTTCCATGATGAGTCTCATGATAATTATTGTTTTCCTTAAAGCTCCAGCTGCTGGAGTCAAGTGGATATGTGAGATTTCAGCCTTCATTCTTAGAGAAAAAGTACGTTTCTAGCCCTCTTGGCTGTGAAAAAGCTTCAAAATGTGACTCCAGTGCACCTTAAAAGGCGCAAAAAGCAAAAGGCAAATAAAGAACACCAAATCTAGTATTTTTACTTAATCTCATGATTTTAAAGCCAATCTCATGATTTTTGAACGGCTGAGGTTGGCAATACTGCAAGCACTGCGACTGTAGGGCGAATTGTAGGGCAGACTGCTCAGCAACCCTCACCACCCCCGAGCCTCTCAACCTTCCAGGAAGGACCTGACCCCCCAACCCATACAAGCCTACCATCCCTCTCCGGGAACAAGACCCAACCCCCAGGGGGTAGGGAGAAATTGATAAAATTAAATAAGAAAGTCCCAAAAAACAAAACAAAAAAACAACAAACAAAAAATGATGAGGCTTTATCTATCCTTATAAGGCATTATAAGGATTTTCTAATCCTTTAATCACTCACGGGTTTTCTCTTCCCTCTTCAGTTTAACAACATCCTTATTGAACTGTGGTAATGAGGACTGGATACAGTATTCCACCAGCAGTGGTAGCGTGAGTGTCACATACAAAGTTCAAATAACCTCTTTATTCGAGATTCCTGTGTATGGATCCAAGGATCACATTAGTTCTTTTGGTCCCTGCATTGCACTGGGAGTCCATGTTCAGCTGATAAACCACTATGACCCCCAAATCTTTTTCAGAGTCACTGCTTCTGAGGGTAAATATTTTGTTTTGTTTTTTACATTCTTTTAAAAAAAATTAATCTAGCTAAATTTTGAAACAAAAAGTTTTGGTTTTTTTAAACAAAAAGAAAAGTCAAAATATTTCAATATTTTTTGAATTCTTTATTTACACTTTTCCTTTTGTCTGGATTATTTGCAGAATTTGACCCAAATTCACTTGACCCAAAACTACATTTTTCAGCAAATAAACTATTTGTCTGGGAAAAAAAATTGCCTAGCTCTAATCCTCACAAATGTGTCACTGTGTGAGAAAGCTTTTCTTAAGTGATCAAAGACAGAAGAATTTCAACTTTCCTACATGTTCTGAGTGAATAGCCTCTATGCAGGGGGTGTACAGAAGACTGAAAGAAAAAAATTCCTCTGGAATGCCAAGACAGAGCACCAGCTAGAACTGCTATTGCAGAACAAAGGGTTGTATCACCTGAGGAAGAAACAAACTCCACTCTCAGGGCTGGTCTACACTTAGTCCGGACTTCGGACTAAGGTACGTAAATTCAGCTACGTTAATAACGTAGCTGAATTCGAAGTACCTTACTCCGGACTTACCGCGGTCCAGACGCGGCCGGAAGTCTCCCCGCGTCGACGCCGCGTACTCCTCTCGGCGAGCTGGAGTACCGGCGTCGATTGTGAGCACTTCCGGGATCGATCCCAGAACATCGATGGCGTGCCTCCGGAGCAGCCGGTAAGTGAAGACTAGGCCTCAGGTTGGAAGCAACAAAATCAGAGACCGCTTTATTCAAGCAATTGCAAGGGAAGAATACAGCTGGCAGAGAGCATCTCTGCCTCAGTTTCTCCAAAGTACAAAGAAAATCACACAAGCATTTATACCTCTTTGTGACGTGCATTAATTAGAAACATCTGCATTTTATTTAGGCTATTTGCTATCTATTCCAGTATTTTCTCACTTTCTCTTCTCAAAACATCATTATCTCAAGGTTAGGTCCCACTGACTATTCTGCTGTTTCCCACTAGCTTCTGACGTGAGTCCTGCTTCCACAGGTCTCGCGATTTTAGGCTAAGACTTACCTCAACAGTTGCTCTATCTCTGACACTTAAAAGGCTGCACTTAAACCCTCTCTTTCTTTTCCTTCTTCCATACACCTCAAGGAAGGTTTTTGGCCAATGATATACAGTTTTCAGAAACCACTGGCCATATTCTTGGCCAACACACCATATTCTCTATGTGCTCTTGCAGAGCTTGCATCTTAGACACGCAAGGTGCTTCACTATGATTACTCCAGAACTTGCTGACTCTTTCCACTCAGAAGGATTGCTTGCAAAGTGTCAGATGCTGAATAATAAAGCAGCAATTTACAAGGTAGAAAGGGAAGATGGCAAGCTTGGCAGTAGAGTGGGCTGAGGAACACATCCATGTCTCCATTCTCTTTCATGACTGGGCTGGAATGGGCTCGTGTATATTTAACTGGTATAAAGAAGCCACTTGGTTTAATGTTATTTTAAAACATACAATCCATCCAGATTTATTCTTGATCAGAGGTCCCCTAAGTCTGGCCTATGGTGTTTGGAATGTTGGCGCTAGACCATGGCAAGCTGACTGGTCACAAGGTGCTGGCTTTCCTCTTTCCCCCATAAATGCGATGAACAGATCAGATGAGAGGGGGAAATTAAAAGAAGAGCAAAAGCCAACAGCACAATGAACTTTTTTTTTTTCAAAAGTAGGTCACAACACTTAGCACATTAAAGACAGCTAAATGCTTTCCTAACTCTACTTTTCCATGTATGCAATTGCTGTAGTTAGCCTGTGATTGCAAATGGATGTGGGATGTGTCATTATGGATTAGATAGGAACTGGTCCTTGCAATCATGACTGGAAGGGTAAGTGGCCATATTTGGCTACAGAATAATAAAGCTACAAAAAAGCTAAACTCTCTGGAATAGTTTTGATGCTGAATCACCTCCTTCTTTAGTTGCTCTTTGGGACAATTTTGTAAAATAGAAGATTAGAAATATTTCATCTAATAATAAAATGCATAAAAATCCTATATAGCACCTATATTGCCTCAGAAGTAACAAGTCCTGCTTAGAGTTCTTAGAAAATGATCATTGCTCTGTAGGTATGCAGCCTTGATGTGATCTCTCTGTCATTACAGGATCTGAGAATCAACAAACAGCTCCAGCTTGACTGTAAATACATAAAAATGCCCATTTAACAGAGCTTCTAATGAATAATAGCCAGGAAGAACTGGACTATTTCAGTAATGTCACCTTCCAAATGTTATGGTAAATAACAACCACATTCACCTCTAATGTGCTATGAATTATTGGAAGGCACTTTCATGTTGGTTATTTCAAAGCACACCAGTCTATGCCATTTAATTTAGGTGACTGTGTTTTCAAAAAGCTGCAGTGGTTTTTTTGGGGTTGTGAAATAATTATACCACGTGACAGATATTGCAGCCACATGCAGTGTCTTCAGTGACCATATTATATTAAATTAATGAACAGTCTATGTATCATTGTGAGCTAGGAATTGTATTCAACTCCATGGGAGAGGGTTACCACAGCTCCTCCAGGAACTAAAAACAGTGGGAGATGATTACTGCAGCCCCTGACATTGGAAACAGCTCCAGAGAAATACCACCTATGGGATAATTTGCATGTACTAGTTCAAATGGGTAGCAAAGGCCCAACAAGACAAAGAAAGGGCTCTGAAATAAAAGGTTGAATCATAGAAATGTAGGGCTGAAAGGGACTTCAAGAAGTCATTTAGTCCAGTCCCCTGTACTAAGGCATGTCCTAATAAACCTAGACCATCCCTGACAGGTGTTGTGTAACCTGTTCTTAAAACCCTCCAGTGATAGGGACTCCACAAGCTCTGTTAGTAACCTATTCCAGTGCTTAACTACCTATTATACTTAGAATTTTTTCCCTAATATCTAACCTAAATCTCCCTGGTTTCAGATAAAGCCAATTACTTCCTGTCCTACCATAAGTGGACACAGTGAAAAATTGATCACAATCCTCTTTATGACAGCCTTATGATATTTAAAAACTTATTAGGTCTCCCCCTGCCCCCAGTCTGTTCTCAAGACTACTCATGACCAGTTGGTTTTTTAAATGTTTCGTTATAGGTCAGGTTTTCTAACCTTTAATCATTTTTGCTGTTTTCTGGTCTCTCTCTCTAATTTGACCACAACTTTCTTAAAGTGGGGTGCTTGAAATTGTACATGATACTCAGCTAATGCATCACCAGTGCTGAGTAGAGCAGGACAATTACATCTCGTGTCTTACCCCAAAATGATATTAGCCTTTTTCACAACTGCATCACACTGTTGGTTTATATTCAATTTGTGATCCACTATAATCCCCCAATCCCTTTCTGGCGAATGTCTAGCCAATTATTTCCCACTTTGTCTTTGTCCATTTGATTTTCCCTTCCTACATGTAGTACTTTGCACGTATTTATTGAATTTCATCTTGTTGATTTCAGACCAATTCTCTAATTTGTCAAGGTCATTTGAATTCTAATCCTGTCTTCCAAACAGTTTACAACTCCTCCCATTTTAATGTCATCCACAAATTTTATAAAGAAATGCTCCACTCCATTATCCAAGTCATTAATGAAAATACTGAATAGCTCTGGACCGAGGAGAGGCCCCTGTGGGACCCCACTTGGTGTGCCCTCCCAGCAGGGCCGGCTCCAGGCACCAGCTTAGCAAACAGGTGCTTGGGGCGGCAACTCCAGAGGGGGCGGCATGTCCAGCCATTCGTCAGCAGGTCCCTCACTCCTGGCTTGGAGTGAAGAACCTCCTGCCAAAGTGCCACAAAACCGTTTGTAAGTATGCTCACACTTCTTATCAAACTGTCTGTACTGGGCTATCTTGATTATCACTTCAAAAGTTTTTTTTTTCTCTTAATTAATTGGCCTCTCAGAGTTGGTAAGACAACTCCCACCTGTTCATGCTCTCTGTATGTGTGTATATATATATCTCCTCAATATATGTTCCATTCTATATGCATCAGAAGAAGTGGGCTGTAGTCCACGAAAGCTTATGCTCTAATAAATTTGTTAGTCTCTAAGGTGCCACAAGTACTCCTGTTCTTCTTTTTGCGGATACAGACTAACACGGCTGTTACTCTGAAATCTAATAAATTTGTTAGTCTCTAAGGTGCCACAAGTACTCCTGTTCTTCTTTTTGCGGATACAGACTAACACGGCTGCTACTCTGAAAACAGTTTGAAAAGTTTGTAAGCTTTGCAATTCTCTTACATATAAATCTACTATCCGTGGTTCCCAACATGTATTTAATATCAAATATTTGCTTTTCAACTTTCCCCCCCCTTTTTTTTGGCCTAGAGTAGTTGACTATTGAGAAGGAAAAGCCTTCATCTGACTGACATATCAGTCATTGATAGTTTCTCTCCCCTTTTCCACCCCCGCCTCTTCCAGATCTTTATTTTGTGCCATTTTCGCCTTCACAACTGTCCCCAGGCAACATCCCAGTCTCTCAGTTGAGAAAAGCTGAAAGTATTTACTTTTTGCATTTTAACAGATATATAGAACATCGGTCAGCAAAGAGCAGTATGCAGGCCTGGTGCCCCTGTGTAAAAGTTACATAAGTTGGCTACAAATCCTTTATGGTTTTGGTTGCGATTTCTCCCCAGGCCAAACACAAACAAGAAGAGAAGTCTTAAAACTGAATATTAAAAGACAAACAGGAATAATTTGAGTTACACACTTTGATTGAAAAAGAAAAACCCTGACACAGGAAATAGAAAAACAATATAAACACGACTAGCTTTTATCTCACATGAGAGAACAAATTAAGGATAGGATTTTCAAAGTTGCTACTGGACTTGGGTGCAAAATTCTCATTAATTTAAAGCAAAAGCAATCCATTTAATTATTTTGCTTTGATCAAAAAGTGAAAACCAATTGGTTGAATAATTTCATCCCATTTAACATTGCAATTGAAACTGGTGGGTTGATTGAGTTCCTTTTGGAAACATAAGCAAACTTCTAATTCATTCTAACTCATTCTCTGGAAGTCATTTGGGTTGGCAGAAGTGAGGTCAAAAGTAATAAACACCTGCACAGAAGTTCAGTTTATTCTAAAAGTTGCTGACCTAAAAAGCTCTTCTGAACAAAATGGCAAAACCGGGAACAAAAGGAATTTTTCAGGCTGCCATTATCTCAGATTAAACATAGCAGAGGCGGCGCACTGCGAACAATGCAACTCTCAAACACAGATAATCAGCAAGTACCCATGCATTCGGATTACCAAGGCAACAGGCAATTTTAGAATACTGGTAGCTGTTTTTAAGTACAGTAGCTTTGTGGAGTGAGGACTCCTAGGTAGAAGGACAAAGGAAAACAAAGTAAATGTCTTACAGTTGGAAGAAAAAAAATCATTTGGATAACAAAATATAAGGATGAACAATATAATTACACACACAAATGTATCACTAAATGCCATAAGATTTCAGATTTCTAAATAAAATGAATGCCTCCCAGGTTTAACTTCCATATAATTAATTTTAAAAGACCATAAACTTGTCAGTGGATAATGAGTAAACTCAGTTTTAGTACCATTTCATTTAACAGCCAGAGAGGAGTTAAAATTATTTCTCACTTTACCTACTAGCTCTGTGACAGGAATTTAATGCATGATGGAAGAATAGTGGACAAGAGAAAGGGACACTGGAAGATCAGGGACTGAAAGCAACAGTAAGTCAAATCAGAGATGAGAAAGGAAAGCAGAAGCACCAGGGGGAGAGTTTGGAATCAGGGAAGGGAAGGTCATTCATAACTGCTGCTGCATCTAAAAATAAATAGAGGGTGAAAATAAAAAATAAAAAAAAAGACAGAAGGAGGAGGCGGCAGAAGAAGATAGATGACAGTGAAGATTAGAGATGGACAATCTTGAAGAGGACTGATGTATGGCGAAAAGCAAGAACGTAAATATTGTTGATGCTTATCAGAAATTTATCCAAACCATCTGAACCTCCATCTGAGTCTGCAAACTGGGATGAAAATTTCAGGACATGCTCTCATTAGATTTCCAGTGCTGTTAGGCTATTGCTGGATTAACTGGAAGCTAGCAGGAGCATCTCTGAGTGTCCACCTTCTGGCAGTGGACAGAATCGAATGAGTTGTGGGTGGAAGCTTGGGACAGTTCTTATTTTATGCCTGTCCCTTTAAAGATACACACTCATTTGAACAGGAAGTGTTCCAAGATTTGGCCCCAGGCAACACTACAAAACAACATATAGAAGAATACTTTAAAGGGTAGTTTGGTAATTAAATTGTGCACCATTTTCCCTCTTTAATCTTTGATGTCCTTAGAATTTTATTACAAACATGTGAAGTACAGATTGTTTACCAGACTAAAACATAGGCAAAGTAACAGAAGGATAGGTAAGTTACATAGCAAACATACAGACAAGGGGATGGGACTCAATTCCCATATTTCACCATTCATGTTGAATAACTACCATTTTAAAATGACGCACACAGTTAAGGTTGCAACCAGAGTCTTATTTTAAGCCTTCCTTCCTTTTCCTGAAAACTTGCAGGCTTGTTCTTGGACCAGACAATATTCCTCCAATCCCTATGACCCCTCCCTTCCCCCAAGTCTATGAGAGAAGGGCGGCTACTATAGACAAGGTCTGAGAGGCATGGCTAGAATGCCTTTTGCAAGTACGTTGGGGAGAAACTAAGTGGGTGTTTTGAGCTACACAATTCACTTCCACTTGGTGGGTGAACTATTACTGAAGCCTCTCAAAAGAGAGAAAAAAAAAGGTCTTCACCTTCATTTAAAGGAGGCGCATGTGTATCAGAAGACTCAAGAAGCTTGAGGGTAGGGAAATAAAGGAGTCTTGTAAGATAAAGGGACATGTAGAAAGCTCAAGGCTTGGCTTACTAATTTCCTCCTTTCCCAGGAGCAAGAAGAAAGCAGGGGAAGAACTGGGCCTCAGTTGTATCTGGGGATATATCTACACCAGGGGTAGGCAACCTATGGCACGCGTGCCGAAGGTGGCACACGAGCTGATTTTCAGTGGCACTCACACTGCCCGGGTCCTGGCCATTGGTCCGGGGGGCTCTGCATTTTAATTTCATTTTAAATGAAGCTTCTTACACATTTCAAAAACCTTATTTACTTTACATACAATAGTTTAGTTATATATTATAGACTTATAGAAAGAGACCTTCTAAAAATGTTAAAATGTATGACTGGCACGCAAAACCTTAAATTAGAGTGAATAAATGAAGACTCCGCACACCACTTGTGAAAGGTTGCTGACCCTTATCTACACTGTAATAAAAAAAATCACTGCACTGACTCTCCGAGTCTGGGTCAGCTGACTCCAATTTATGGAGCTCAAGCTGTGGGGCTATAAAATTGCAGTGTAGACACTGGGGCTTGGGCCTGGGCTCTGAGACCCTCCCCATCGTGGGGTCTCAGAGCCTGGGCTCCAGCCCAAGCCCAAACATCTACACTGCAATTTTACAGTCCTGCAAACTGAGCCCCCATGACCCAGAATCAGCTGATCCACACCTGCCGCAGATGTATTGTGGGTCTTTTATTGCAGTGCAGACATACCCTGGGTCACAATGCTTCCTGATGCTATTCCTGGGGTGGTACCAGCTTATGTACCTCCCCTGGCTCATCGCTGTGCTTAATGTCACAACCTAGCCCTTAAAAATCAAACAACAACATTCTTGGGTTAGGAATACAACTAGGCAAATACAATTTAGATGGGGCTACTATAAGGTGGGTGCATAACTGGCTGGATAACCGTACTCAGAGAGTTGTTATTAATGGTTCCCAATCCTGTTGGAAAGGAATAACAAGTGGGGTACCACAGGGGTCTGTTTTGGGACCGGCTCTGTTCAATATCTTCATTAACGACTTAGATATTGGCATAGAAAGTACGCTTATTAAGTTTGCGGATGATACCAAATTGGGAGGGATTGCAACTACTTTGGAGAACAGGGTCATAATTCAAAATGATCTGGACAAATTGGAGAAATGGTCTGAGTTAAACAGGATGAAGTTTAACAAAGACAAATGCAAAGTGCTCCACTTAGGAAAGAAAAATCAGTTTCACACATACAGAATGGAAAGAGACTGTCTAGGAAGGAGTACAGCAGAAAGGGATCTAGGGGTTATAGTGGACCACAAGCTAAATATGAGTCAACAGTGCGATGCTGTTGCAAAAAAAGCAAACATGATTCTGGGATGTATTAACAGGTGTGTTGTGAGCAAGACACGAGAAGTCATTCTTCTGTTCTACTCTGCTCTGGTTAGGCCTCAGCTGGAGTATTGTGTCCAGTTCTGGGCACCGCATTTCAAGAAAGATGTGGAGAAATTGGAGAGGGTCCAGAGAAGAGCAACAAGAATGATTAAAGGTCTTGAGAACATGACCTATGAAGGAAGGCTGAAAGAATTGGGTTTGTTTAGTTTGGAAAAGAGAAGACTGAGAGGGGACATGATAGCAGTTTTCAGGTATCTAAAAGGGTGTCATAAGGAGGAGGGAGAAAACTTGTTCACCTTAGCCTCTAAGGATAGAACAAGAAGCAATGGGCTTAAAGGTTGGACATTAGGAAAAAGTTCGTAACTGTCAAGGTGGTTAAACACTGGAATAAATTGCCTAGGGAGGTTGTGGAATCTCCATCTCTGGAAATATTTAAGAGTAGGTTAGATAAATGTCTATCAGGGATGGTCTAGACAGTATTTGGTCCTGCCATGCGGGCAGGGGACTGGACTCAATGACCTTTCGAGGTCCCTTCCAGTCCTAGAATCTATGAATCTATGTCCTTTATTTCTTTAACAAGTTTTAATGGATTATAAATGTCCATCTCTTTATTTTTGGGCCATAAGGAAAGAGGGAAAAGCTTTGCATGTGCTCTGGCACTGAATGGATTGTACCTCCTGTGGAAAATGGAGGGGAAGAGTTGTGCCTGCATTCCTCAGTTTGCTATGTTTCCAGGATCACAACTGGCTGGAGAGACTCAGAGGTGCCTCTGAGGGCTGGCCTACACTACAATGCCTTTTGGGATTTCTGGGACACTGAACAATGTCATTGCAGCAGAGAACAGAAACCCAAGAGGCTGAGAAGAGAGGCATGGTGAAGCTACCAAGAGCCAGCCTGACTGCACATTTGAATCCAGACCACAGAGCCACAACAGCAAATCTTACTATCCTTGCCGGGGCAGTTCACAAGCCCAGGCAAGTGCGGCACAGCCTAATCAAGAATTCCCCGAAGCTACAATACATTTGGCATACTCTTTTTTTATTTAATTGATAAATATATGCAGATTTAAGGACAACTCGTTCTCCCCAGTAGTAAAACATCACCAGAAAGTTCAAAGAATGTAGTGCTGCATGAGGCTCAAATCTTGGTATAGCTAATAATGACTCAAGCAGCTCCCATGGCAATTTACCACACCCAGGAGTCACTTTATAAGGATCTTGCTGTGGTAATCGTTGCTTGGTGATTCCACATATGATTGTGGCAGTTGAGCCCAGGCTACGGGAGGTTTTCAGGGGCCGGGGATGCAGCCTATGCATCCTTGGCTCCCTCCCCTCCAGAGCAGGCCCTGTGTGTGAGGAGCCACCAATAAGCCCCGGGGCCACCTCATGCTCCATCCCCCATGCTGGTCTGGGACAGGAGCAGTGGCAGATCCAGCTCCTTCAGTATAAATAAGGTGAGCTTTTAAAAGCTATTCAATTATACATTGGGCAGGGGTGCAAATGACTATAGTGGCATTTGTACCTCACCTGTCAAAAAAAAAAAAAAAAAAAAGTCACAAGCCACCACTTCGTGTTGATACTTTTACAAACACCCTTGTTTGTTTATTTTGATATTGTGTTTTAAGCCAGCAACAGATTTCAGCCCTCATCAAAAACTGAGTCTAAACTGACCGTTTGCCTATGCAGGTACTGGGAGGAAGCAGGGTGGTATGTATTGGCTCTAAGTGTTGGGAGGGGTAAAGTTTATGTAGTAATTTTGTCTTTTATCATCTTAATTCCTTTTTTCATTGTCCCCTATCCTGAGGTCCCCATACCTAATAAAGGCCTGGATACTGTTTTATTACTCTGGGAACTGTGATAGCTATTTTATTTTTCTGTACTCTGACTCTCCTCTAGATGCAGTTGGGTACTGAATATTTTCCCAAGGAATAGGCCCTCTGCGTTCTTGCCACTAGTAGGGGTTTCCTTGGGTGGCGGCACCAGGCATCTTTTTAGGTGAACCCAAGACCAAGACCTCTGAGGTGAAAAAAGGAAAAGGCTGCAGCCACACCTCAGGGCTGGGTTACACAGACATAAGTGTTTACTTCTTTTCTGATAGGAATTGTAAAAGTTTTGCCCTGTTTAGTTATGTTTGAAGTTTGTATGACATTGTATGTGTTTGTTTGCACTTTGATTTTGTACACTGGCTTTTCGCACTCAATGTTTTGTTTTTAGATACAAAAATATGTTTTTACATATTACAGAACACATAATGGCAGTCAAGAAATCAAACAGTACTTCTAAATGCACACCAGCTAACTCAGAATTCATAGCTTCAGGAAAACATCCAGCCATATTTACAGAAGTACAGCAAGCACCATAGAGAGTTCGTAGTGGCAGGAAAAGCCCCAGGCCCAGCAGTATTTCAAATTTGCAGCAGGCATAACAGAACAGATACCAGCAGGAAAAAAATAGTACGTAATGTCTTTCTTGTGTATTTCAAGACAGAACATTACTGTGGCAGATTATGAAAATGAACCTTTAATGCCTCTGGGTAGGTCTACACTTAAAAAGCTACAGCGGGGCAGCTACACCACAGTAGTGCTTCTGTGTAAACACTCACTAGTGACGGGAGGCTTCCTTCCTTCATTGTAGTTAATCCATTTCCCTGAGAAGAGATAGCTAAGTTGATGAGCAAATTCTTTGGTCAACCTAGTGCTGTGTACACAGTGGGGTTATGCCAGCATACCCCTAAGAGATGTAGCTGATGCCAATGTAAAATTTCAGTATAGACCAGATGTTTCTCAAACATACAGCTCCAAGTTGGGTTCTTATAATAGCTTTGGAGTCTGACTGTTCGAATTCAGCAGTCACTCCACTTTGCCCCACCACCCTGGCAATAGCTTTTCTCCCTTTGCCTCCCATACATTATGAAATATCCAATGTGGAACTATAACCGTAGGTATTTTTACTTACTGAGATCTAATCTAGTGAATAGACAATACCAGTGAGTGACCCTTAATCTACCAAAAGTATAGTTCCACAGTCATTCTGCATCTACTGATCCGATAGCTGAATTTTTCCCTGGCACTGTCAAGGTGGCCAGTGTATGGCTTCATGAGGAAAGGGAGAAAACTAGGTTGGGTCACCCAGAATCACTGTTGGCATTTCCACATTGCTAGTACAGTAACTCCTCACTTAACATTGTAGTTATGTTCCTGAAAAATGCAACTGTAAGTGAAATGATGTAAAGCGAATACAATTTACCCATAAGAATTAATGTAAATGGGGGTGGGGGGTTAGGTTAAAGGGAAATTTTTTTTACCAGACAAAAGATTATATATTATATATATATATATATACACACACACACACACAAAGTTTTAAACAAACAATTTAATACTGTACACAGCAATGATGATTGTGAAGCTTGGTTGAGGAGGTGAAGTCAGAGGGTGGGATATTTCCCAGGGAATACCTTGCTTCTAAATGATGAACTAACACTCGGCTGATCCCTCAAGGGTTAACACGTTGTTAATGTAGCCTCACTCTACAAGGCAGCACAAATGGAGGGAGGGGAGACAGAATGGCAGACAGAGGGACACACCCCATGAGAGAGAGAGAAAGATGCGCTAAGTACGCTGACCCCACTCTAAGTACATTGCCTTTTTAAGTAGATCAGCAAGTTGAGACAGCAGCTGCTGCCACACAGGGAACTTAGTTAGGGGAGCAGGGAGCTGATAGGGGGGCTGCCGGTCCACCCTGGTTCCAAGCCCCCACCAGCCAGCTGCAACGGGCTGCTCTTTCTGCAAGCAGTAGACAAAGCAGGCGGCTGCCAAACAACATTATAAGGGAGCATTATACAAGCATGTTCTCTAATTGATCAGTAAGGTAACAACGAAACAATGTTAACCAGGACGACTAAGTGAGGAGTTACTGTAGTAATCCACTTCTTAAGAAAGAATATCCCTGTGTGCAGCTTTTGAACAGTCCTGTGTTTTTAAAGATGCTTGTGTCATGCATCTTCCCTGACCAGTCCACACTGGATACTTAATTGATAACAGTTATCCACCAGTGCTTGCATAACCATGGAAAAGTAGCCCTTTCTGCTTATGTATTCAATAGTAAGGTGGATTGGTGCCAAAATAGGGATATGCATTCCATCTATCATCCCATCACAGTTCAGGAACACCATTGCTGTAAATCCATCCATTATTTCTTGTACATTGCCAAGAGTCACAGTCCTGCATAGCAGGAGACGATTAATGGCCCTATACATTTCCACCACAACAGCCCCCATGATGGATTTTTCAGTTCCACATGCCCAAGCGATGGCAAACTTTGGCGACTATATGCTGATGCAACTTGCATCATCCAATGTTTGTAATGTAAACATGACTTGAGTCAGTCACAATTCCTCCATTGCTATACCAAAAGATCATAGCCTGCCTGTGGTGGCTTTGATACCCAGACCAATGATGGGTAAGTGAAGTGGAGTCAAGGATCTGTCTGTTCAGCCCTCTCCACCCATTAGTTTCAGAGATGGTAAGTGGACAAGTAGGCCTGCTTATTCCTGTGTCCCCAGACTCAAGGGCCAGATAGTCCACGTATATATAAGAATAAAGGAAGTTCTTACCCCCTTTACTCTCTTATGCAGGTACAAAGTCTGAGTCACAAGCAAGTCCTAAACTAGGGTTGCTACATTTTGACTTGTTTACTAGAAACTTGGCCACCATAACTGAGAAGGTCCAAAATCTTGCATGGTAAAGGGTTTAACTAAACATTCTGTAAAGAGGTTTTTTTGGTAAGTAAATCATTAACATTAAAATACTTAACATTAATGGAGATTTTTTTGTTTGGGAATTGGAATAAATTGAGGGAAAAATTGTTTTGTTTTTTGATAAATGTACCATACTCTTAATCTCCAAGCAGCAGCAAACACTGCCAATTCCTGAAGCAACTGTGAATTTGTTAACTGTTAGAGAACTTAACAGATGTACATAATACATTTTATAGATAGCAGTTGTTGATAAGTGCTCTTGGAATTAAAGTACTCAAAGAGACCTGCTGCGAACAGGAGCGCTGCCAGCTTGTCCGCCCCGTAGGCGGCGGAAGGCCCCGCCCCAAAGTGCCGCCCCCCCCACAGAGGCGGCGGAAGGTCCTGCTGTGGAAATACCACCGTGGTCGCCGCCCCCAAATTGCAGTGCCCTAGGCGACCGCCTAGGTCGCCTAATGGGTTGCGCCGGCCCTGCCTGCGAATCTGGGAATTCCTGTCACTGATTATGGCAAGTGAAATATTAATAAGGCAGATTTCTTATCTACAAGTATGGAATTTGTAGTGCACCTTCCAAAAGTTGGTTTCTTCCCCCATTTTTGTTAAATCCTCCTTATTTCTGGCCTATAACAAAGGAATTTCTGAGATTTTTTACATCAAGACAAGAATAATCGTTTCCCTCACTTCAAGATTATATAACTTTTCCAAATCAGATTTCCAGAGTTTTGTCCGTTTCAAAGCTGTGGTGCTCAATGGCTTGTGACAGAGTGGTGAGTCATGCAGCAGTATGAAGCCAATTCTGTTTATTATTGTTACAACATATCCATTCAGATTAGGTAGCCCTTTTACCCCGTATAAATACAAGTACTAATTTAGAGCATTAGCAGAGCTTCAACTTTTGGAGCTTTGAACTGCTGGGATGCCATTTCCTCAGTGCTTATAGTAGGCAGGATTGCAAAGGGTCACCGACCCAGAAAAAAAACCCACACTGGATCATATCTTTATGAAATGTTTTGCTGAAAAATCACCACTGTTAGCAAAGGACAGCATTATTATTTTTTTAATCTAAACTACTTACTGCCTCAATGGAAGTTCTGGTGCCTACAAATTTATTTCAGCTGGGATTATGACAGACCACCCCTACTTTTCAGTCTGCATTTCCTCCTCTCCCCAGCAATCGTATAGAAATCTTCTTACAGTAAAATGTGTTATGAAGGGAGAAATACTGCACAGAATGGACTTCAGTGGCATGGTAAGCTACTGTGAAAAAAAGCTTATCTCAGAGGATTCTTCAAGCAGGAGGAATCATAGTGCAGAGTGAGTACGAGCACATCACAAGACTCTGATCCAGAGGGAGAAGTCATAAGCCACCATCGGCAGGGACTGCAGAAATATACAGTGAGTTTTTGAAAATCTACAGAGATTCCCCAGCTGCCCACCCATCTGAGAAACTTCTGCAGAAGGTTATTTTACCCCCTTTCCAGCTGTCACTGGTTTCTTTAATAATGTATTGATTTAGCTAGATTTGGAATGAGAATGTACCTATCCCAGACACTAGGCATCTTTGACAGAACATCTGAAAACCCAGCAGCCTCCTCCAAAAAACAGAGAATAAAGCTAAAAATCAAACTCACCACCACAAATGCTATCTAGGCAGCACTTATTTCACTTATTTCCTCTTAACCCAGAAGAGAAGATGAGCCTTGGAAACATACCCTAAAGGTTAACAATTCTGGCCATTTTGGACAAAGGGTTGGAATTCATTCCAAAGTTGTGAGCTTCTCTCAGAACTTGCCTGCAGGCAGCTCCCTCCGTTCTCTTAGTGAGGGGGTTCCGGTTCAAGCACTTCCAACGACCACAAACGTGGTGGATTTCACATGTCAAGGTGAGATGTCTCATATAAGCAGGTACCAGACCCACTTAGGGCTTTATAAGCAACATTTATTATATATAAATTTTATAAGCAAGATTAACCCAAAGTCCATTGCAGGAACTACTGCACACATAAGAAATTACAAAAGCCAAATGTTCCTTATAATAAAAAACAAAATAAATGCTTAAGCTGTCTATCTATTTCTACCTGTCTTAGGCTTTTATGTACGGCCTAACATCAGTGTACCTGCACAAGCAGAATTTTCTCTCAAATATTCCAGGAAGAATCGGGTTTTTTTGTTTTTTTTTAAGAAGATCACGAATTCCAGAACGCATACATGGTGAGAGTTTTTTCTAGAGTTTGGGTTGAAGTTCTTGCTCAGCAACCCAGAGTCTGGTTCATCAGTACTATCATGATGTTCCATCCACTTTAGCGTGAAAGTGAAGTGTATGATGGGTGAAATCCTGGACTCAGTGAAGTCAGTGGCAAAACTCCCATTGATTTCAATGAGTCCAGGATTTCACTTGAAGAGTAGAAAGAAAATCTATGTAATATTATATAGGAAAGAGTACTGATGGCAATTAAATTTTCCTGAAAGTAAAATATCTATTATTTTACTTTTCATTATGGAAAAGCAACAATATTTTATACTAATATCCCATTAAAAGGATTTCAGGAATAAATATAAGGCATTGTGAAGTTTTATAAACGTGAGGTCCTTTTCTCTAGTGATATTAACAACTTTATCACTCAAGAAGTCCTGAAAAATGATTACTTCCCTACCTGTAACAATATCCTCTTTCAAAAGGGAATTTCTTGATTGGGTGTCCCTTTTCTTATAACAAATAAATAACCCCTTAACTCTTAAATGTGTTTAAATTAGAAGAAAATACTAGAGCCAGTCTACTGTCTATCCCTGAAACTGGAATTGATGATCTATGAGGACTTCTACATTTCCCTTAAGGAAGAGGATTCCTTTAATCAATGGTTGTAATTAAAACAAAGCAATGTGGCCTAAACGTCTTAAAGAAAAGCATGAGATCACACTATTAAGATTGTCACAAGAATGTGATACATTTGCACCATTTTCTGATTTTATTACACTCGGTCACAAAAATGGTTATCAGAGAATTACTATGTCTAATGTTCCCCTATATAATACATTCTTATTCATATGACAAGACTTATAACAGGAGAAGAAAATGGACAAAATTAATCCGTCTTCATGGGAGGAAAAAAAATGCACCAAATTAACTTACTCTCATGACAACCCTAAGATGGTTACCTCCTGGTCCTAGGTAGGCTTTTTAGGGGGCAGGGAGGGAAGAGAAATCAAATGTTGTTCAATCTTAATAAAAATTAGAATTAAATATCAAATTCAAACTAATTTAACACCACGCAACTTCATTTACTCCATGTAATGCAACTCCCATGTCATGGTATTGCACCAAAACATCACGGCATGAATCAGAGTTTTAGGACAAAAAGACCTTGAAGCCAATGGACTACTCATGTTCAAAGTTATGTACATATGTCCCTTTCTAAACTGGTGCTCAAGGCCCCAGTCCTACAGTCATTACTCATAGATAGAGCTGGTTGAAATTTTTGCTTGACAAATTTTTGTATTGAGAATGTGCTTTTGTCAAAAAGTAGATTCCTGAAATGTCAATTTCAACATTTTTTTTATTTTAATTTTTTTTAGTTTTCTGAGCAGGAGATATTAAAAAAGTCCTTTCAAATTGTTAAATCCAAACTAAGAATTATTATTAGTTGTATCACTGTAATTTTTCAAAACAATGTCATTTTGAAATGGCGAATTGTTTTGATCAGGAATATCTGTTTTATGTTTCAATATTTTGATTTAACACTTTTCAGAATATTTTGTCCTGTGAAATTTTTTGTATTTAAACCTCCTTCTCTGATTTAGAATGAAAACTCATCATGAAATGTTGAAATTTCCTTTGTGAAGAAGATCGCATTTCCTCAGGATCTCTTTTCCGAGGGAAATTGAGGTCATTAGACATTTCGGCTGAGTAAGGCCTGCAAGTTTCTGATCTAAATTTTGCAGAAACCTAAAAACAAGCAAAAATCATGGATTGTGTGATGCATGCTGCTTTGGGAGAACGGCTCTCTACATGACATAAAAACAGCTACTTTTCTTCCAGATAAATGCACTTCACTCTGTGGACAGTTTACAGGAACGTCTGGTCAGTGTTCAACTCAATATCTATTCTCAAATCTAAGCCCAGATTTAAACATTTTGTGTTAATTCAAAGTGCCTTTTATTACTATCTATCTTCTTGTCTAGGTTCTTATATGTGGTACTGAATAAAAACAAACAAACAAGTGGACTGGATTTCACCCATCTGCACCGCAAGATGGTGGCAGGAGTAGGCGGTACATTGCCTGTGGTCCTAATTAGTTACCTGAAACAGCCTTGCTTGTGCTAAAAAAATTGGCATCTCTCTACTGATTTTAACAGAACTATGCCAGTTTATACCAGCTGAGGATTTGGTCACAACATCTACAATTTGAACGACTGCTCCGTGAGGTATCATCCTCAGTGGTGTTTAGAAAAGGTATTCAAAAAGCATCAAGAAGAGCCAACAATCTGTAGAGGGAATTTATGTAATGATTGGATAACTGAGCCATCACACGATCGGTAACCAACAATGTTGTCTGAGAAAAGTGCACTTATTTCGCCATACTTAGAATATAAAAATCTTAAGAATTGCTGCCTTTTTCCTTAATTACAGGCCCTCATCCAGTGTTAACAACAATAATAGTCTTTTCTTAATGTGGAGAAACTGTCAATGTTTACCATCCGTGTATAGGGAAACATTGTGGTATTTCAGATGCAGCTGTTATGTGAGTGATGACAAAAGCATACTTTTCAAAAGGATCACCTCTGTATATGGAAACAATAATACCCCATCACAATAGAGTCTCATGAAAGTTCAAAGCTAGGTTCCCCCAACAATATTGGTACATATCTACAACATTTATAACAATGCATTTGACAATATGTCACACATTTGCAATTATTTTGTACATATGCACACTGTACCTATATTGTTATTGCAAACGACTTCACATTTCGTTTTTACTGAAGTTCCTGAGCCATAACTGTTAATTTTAATGAAGCCATGTTGATTTATGCCAGCTGAAGACATGGCCCATTTTTATTTCTTTACTTGTGGATTTCTTTAAGAAAATATTTTTTCCTCTCCCTATTAAAATATCCATTATATTTAACTACAGTAATTTGTCTTTCCTCCAAGCTAAGATTGTCCTGACATTTTAGGTAGTATTTGTATTGTAAACTCTGGATCTTTCCATAAAAAGATGCATGCTGTTTTATTTACTGAAAAGAGGGTAATTCAGAGGCAGCATCTGTTTTTTTCAGTGAAGTTCTGCCCATCATGTGGTTGAGCTGAGAAAGATGCAACAAGGTAAAGTGATTCACTCAAAGCCACTCCGTGAGTCAGAGTCCAAGTTAGACCCCAGGAGTCTGCTAACATCTGATCCCTTGCACTATTTGTGCTACACTACATGGTGTCCCCATTTGCCTTTGCGCATTTGAATGTAGCTAGAAAGCGTAATCTTTTTCGATAGGGCTCCTGTATTATACACAGCACAGCCTGCCTGAATAACCTTATTTGCTGCATCAACGCTTTTTCTGAAGAGCCAACTCACTCAACTCGTCTAAAAGGCGGCCGAGCAGCAAAGCAGATTTCATTTAATTCCATGGTGAAAATAAGACCAGAAAAATCAGGGGATAACATCTGCCATAGATGCCTGAAGGTCTTTTTGGCCTGCATAGGAAAGTCTGATTGCTTTATATTTCTGCATTGCACTGGGTTGCCTCAGGTTATGCCTTACCACATGACATGTATGCATCTCGCTGGGCAGCATAACAAGAGAAATGAACCCAGATCTCCCTGCAATAGACTCGTGATGCTCAGGGCTGTACATGTGAGAAATAAGTATTTCAAAACACCACTATCATTAGGCAGAGTCTTATCCAACTCCTGTGCACTTCAGTCAAGGCTTAGTTAGCTCATCAAAGTGTATCTGTTTAATATCAGGATGTTTATAGACATGCTTTAACCCAACAAATTACCAAAAAAAAAAAAATCACTAAAATATCAATTTCTGGTTTGGGTATTAAGGTTTGATCCTGCTTCTATTCAATTAAAGGATGCTTTTTCATTGTGCTCAAGAGGAGCAAATCCTAGATCTATGCCTAAGAGTCACTCAGCTGGCTTCTTCTGAAGCACTGAGCCCTTTGAACAGCTCCCATTGAGAGTGTGGGAGATCAGTAGCACCCCCTGACCTTCTCCATTAGCAATTCTCAACATGGAAAGAGTTGAAAGTGTCAGGTGTCTTTGGTGAATAGCTCATACAAACCTATTCTCTAGTGCTTCCCTGGGTTTTCATCCAGGCATTTCTCCTTTTGAATCCGAATATATTTATGTAACCCTTCTGCCCATCTAAGTTGGTAGCAACAAGGGCCGGGTTCTGTATCTAGGGGTTCCGTTTCAATAACACGATGCAAAACCGGCTCGAGCCCCCACCTGGTGACCTGGGACAATTACATACCACCCCCTGGGCGCCTCTAAGAGGTAATACTTCCCCTCTCGCAAGCACGGAGTCTGAGTGTAACAGAAAATGTTTAATAACATGAGGTAAACAACATCAGCATTAAATTGGAAAAACACCACAAACAGGCTGCATGAGCAAAAAAACCCACCCCAGCAAATTGGGCTGTGTCCTTTCCCTTTGGTTCTTGAAACCAGCAACCCAAGAATCACCAAAGTCCCAAAAGTCCAACAACCCCAAAGTCTCTTGGGTCCAGCAACACAAGGATCGCCAAAGTCCCAAAAGTCCAACAACCCCCCCCCAAAGTCTCTTGGGTCCAGCAACCCAAGGATCACCAAAGTCCCAAAAATCCAACAACCCCCCAAAGTCTCTGTCCCTGGTCAGTGCAGCCCCAGAGTTCAAGCCGGGGGGGGGGGAGGCACGCAGGGTGTTAAGGGGCACCTTACGTGATCCGAGGCCGACCGGCTGCCTCTCCGTGGGGTTCCGCCGCAGCCTTCTCCACGAGCCACTCCACTCCACCAGCTGTCCCGTGAGCCGCTCCCGCCGTCCACGAACTGCTCTGGCAGCTGCTCCGCTCTGCTCACCGACCTGTGAGTCGCTCAGCTCCAACCGTCCCGTGAGGCTTCACTCTGCTAGCAGCTCCGCCAGCCACTTAGCAATATAGCTTCAGGCTCCCCCACTAGTTAACACAGTCTCAGTGATCTCAGCTCTTAATAACCTTAGCTCTTTTGTGATTTCAGTTCTTAGCAATTTCAGCTCATAGTAGGGGAGCCCCAGTGCTAGTGCACCATTGGCCCAAAGTGAATTCAGCTCAGCAGCCTGTAAATAGACTCCTAATGGAATCAAAGTTAGCTCTGACATTCAACAGTGGAGAGAGGAAGTAGTGCAATTGGTATTTCAAACCCTCAAAGAGGGCCCATACCATCAGATATAAATACCTATTCACATCCTCTCTCCGTTCACTGGGTTTTGTAACCCATGCCCCTTGTCAAGCAAGTGCTACTTAGGTAATGGTGAAGGACTCACTCGGTCCTTCTGTCATACAACAGTTCCACTGGCCGTGATTCACAGAATCAGGGTAACAAAACTTTATTCTTCCTGCCCCAATAACAGAGAAACTGGGGATCCCACACCAGCCAAAGTAACCACTTTGAGTTGCTGTTGTTTCATGCCAGGCGAGTGGGTGTGCCTATGCAAACCAGATCAGTCCCTGGAGTTCTTTTCCACACTCGCCATAATTCACCACCAGATGTCAGGGTAGAGCTCATCCTGACTCTGCTTACATCTACAAAAACAATTAAAGGAGCTATTAAAAAAAGGGACTTGGTTGTGTCCATTTAATTAATTCTTTCTCCAGGAATCTTTAAAAGTGATACAATTCAAGTGCAACAGAATTACCATGGAAAGACGATGTATAATATACAAAATAGAGATCAAAATAAAAAAGGAGCTAGAATGATATGAGACTATCTAATAAAACTCAGATAGAGGATGTACCAGGGAAGAGGCAGATTTAGAAGAGTTGGGGTCTGATTCTGATCTCACTTGATTTAATGAGTAACTTCATTAACCTCAATTAGAGGATGGAGGCTCACCATTTTCAAGTAACAAAGAAACTGTTGAAACACTATGCTAAGGACAGTTTAAAAATTCACAAGTCACTAGAAAACATTTAAGTTCAGAGTTATGGGCTTGATGCAGGAATTAGTGGGTGAAATTTCTATGGTCTCCATTATGCAGGAAGTCAGACGAGATGAGAGTGATCCCTTCTGACTTGACATTCATAGTTTTAAAGGTAAGGAATAACTCTGCACTAGAAGCTAGGGGGGGATAGAAAGTGTAGTAGGGTCTTTTTAAACCTTTCATTTTGTTTTTCTCTATAATTTATGAAGACCCATCAATGTTTTAATGGTTGCTCTCCCCTGTCCCCATTTTCTGCATTAGAAATATCAGGCCCTGTTTGTTTGTTTTTGTTTGGTTGGCTTTTTTTAATTTCTTGGAGGTCTTTGGCACAATCTCTGGAGGACCCAAATACTGATGACACCCAAAACTAATCTTAGCTGGAGCCTTTTTCTTTCACAGGACTTTGCCACCATTAGCCAGGGAAAAGTGAAATGAAAACTTATATTCCCCGTGTAAAAGCAAGCAGAAAAAAAAGCCATTTAAGGAAAAGCTATAAACGTTGAGGCATTTATTTGACCCACTCTTTCCTTCATACTCCTGTCTTCTCCTGTACTCAGAGGAGTGGAGATTCTCAGAAGTAGTGCTGCAGGCTGTGTTGAGATATAACTTCTCCTACGTAGTCATACTTTGGGGGTGGGTGGGGAGAGGGGCAGTTTAGAAAACATACAAAATTTGAGCTGCTCTATTTGATTTTACTGAATAACCAATTATTGTCCTCTGCTGCCATCCAGAAAGTTCATATATTGCACCACTCCCTCATCCCTACTATTTAATATATTACAACCAAGAGCATATTACATAATACATTTGATTAAAGATTAAATTCTTTTGCAGCACCATTGCCAGTAAAATAAAATATTCAGTAGCATGATGTCCAGACAATATATTTTTCATAATATGACTTATGGCTCATCAGGCACAAAAACTTAATAATAATCAGATATCCTCCATATTTTCAATGGTAAGATGTTCCCATTTACTACCTTAATTCTTGAAATGGCACAGGTTAAAAGGGGCACTGATGTACTGCATTTTAACAGCAATACAGATAACAGGCTTGGTTCTCCTATCAGAGCTGGAATTTGAAAATAATTCCATTGATTTCAGCGAAATTACACACATGGGAAATGGCTGTAATTGACCAGAGAAGCAGAGCCAATGTGCAACAGTATGCAAATATTTGTTTTGTGCTAAAGAGAAGCATTTAGAAAAATCATGGTAAACTAGTAAAAAAAATTAATCAGTAAAGAAACCCCCTAGTCTGTAACTACCCAGTACTACATTAGGTATACATTAGTAATACTTTTTTTAAGCTAAGGCATTAGTTTTTCATAAGGTAATATATCTGCACCATTAGGCATCGTTAAAGGAGAGTATATCTAATGGTTTGATCAGGGGGACTGATTTTCTCCAATTCTGTCACCAACTCACACTAGCCACTAAAACGCCTTAGCTTCCCTGTCTGGAAAGTGAGTATAATAATGCTTCATTTGAAATCACTTCCAGAAGCTTGCATGAAAGGGGTTAGGATATGCAAGGGCAAAGTAATAGTATAATTATGTATAATTAAGTATTAAGAGATTGTGTAATGGAAATCTGTTCTTGAGCAAATAAGTTGTTATATGCACACTATTATTCTCATGAAATATCATTATATACACATTCTCCTGGGTGAAAACTTGGAACCATTTTGAAAGATTCTACCAGTTCCAGCAGAACTGTCTGCCAATTTCAGGAACTGCTACAAACTTTCAGAAGGCTAGAATCTTTCCTTTGTAAGTGCAGGCACGGTGTATATTCGTAAAAACATACAAAGTGATTTATATCACACCATGAGAGTTTAATCAGCATTAGTTTGGGATGGTTGCATTACTCTTGAGTGGTGAAGTTATGAGTGAGTGAAGCAGGTTATCTCAAACCAGTGCTAAAGCCAGTTTTAAAAACACATCACATGATCACGTAATTCTATAAATGGTGCAGGAAAAGAGTTTCACAAATATTTTACAGAGTATTTTGAATGTTATTTAAATATATTTAAAGGAATGTTAAATATAACAGGAAAAAAAAGTCCTGCCTAGGGAGCAATATGAAGTGCAAGTGTTCTCCCCCTTATCTTGAAGGAGTAGAAAAGAGACTTTGTAGGTGGCTAGGTGAGTTCCTGATAAATTGATCATTTACTGCTGCCTAGATTTAACTGCTTTGTTCATGGTGTGCTAGGCATCTTTTTAGTTCTCTAAATGAAAATAAATAGAAATGTATCATGTACGTTCAAGTTAGAACTAATGATAATCAGAACATTCAGGTAAGCACCAACGTTTGCCGGCATATCTTAAAATTATCCAAACTATCTGAAACTTCTGAGTTTGGCTGGAGATCTCAGTAGAAAACTAAAAAAAATGGCTTCCAGTCCAACCAGGAATACACACAACCACTGCCATTTTTATAGTATTTGGATACTTTCCCTCTTGTACCCACTGTGAACCTGCAAGGGCAGAGAGCACTGTCTGAAGTTAATTTTTATTCTCAATATTTTATATCCCCCAAAGATTCAGCTTGGCCTTTGGCAATGATTTGGGGGAGGTTTTTACATTTTCTAAACCAGTTATTGCATCTCTAGCTGGAACTTTCACCTGTCAATCCATCCTCTTCCCGTTTTCATCCAGCATTACATAAACAAATCACAGTTCTAGGTGCTTTATTTCTAGGGCTACACACAAATGAGTGAAGGGCAGGTATTGTAAAACAACAAACAGAACAACCCATCATTCTTGTTGGGATCCTTGAGAAATTACACGGCCAGCAATCAGGATGGGAGAGGCCCTTTTAAAGTACAGTCAGTAAAAGTGAATCTCTTCCATTAGATGAAGTTTCTTCTTTTCACATTTCCTAACTTGTCAGGCTGCCCAATGCAAACCTCAGCTCAGTAATGTCTTGCAGAACATAAGATCATCTTATGTTCACTTGTAAAACTGCACTCTTTTCCCCATCTGGGTAAATCATAGGGCCTCACATAACCCTATTTGTATATTATAGTGATGTCATAAACTGATTTAAGAGGCTTATTTTCTGTAAGTAGAAACAATTCATTAAGAGTCTTTTAAAAAGTGATTCATTTTAGTTTAATAAAGGTCTCTGGGGGAGGTGCAATACTTTAATAAAAACCCAACAATGCAGTAACAAAGGGTTAAATCTTTAAGTCCTTACTCAGCCTCCTATTGAAATCCATGAGAATTTTGCCTAAGTGGTAAGTAAAAACTGGACAAGGACTTCAAGATTTGACCCTCCTACATCACCCTAAATGTGTAGCAAGAGCCACAGAACTATCACCGTAGCAAACCAATGGCATAAGAATCCAGGGTTCCTGACTTCCAGCCCAATGCCCTATCCCGTACACCACACTGCTGCTCTTGTTTTTCATCTTCAGGTTTTCATACTGTGCTATCTGATCCTATGGCACTGATGTGAAAGAGACAACTGCCCCACAAAATAATGTGATCAGTCCTGCATCCTGCTCTCCATTTGCAAGATAAAGGTGGTTTTCCCCCAAAATTTGACATTCCTGTGTGTACCCCAGAATTTGACAGTACTGCAGTCAGCTATTTTGTATGTTCTGCCACTGTTGGCTGAAAACCAAACATCACATAGCTAGGAATAATCTTAGGTTTTTGTGAGACAAGGTCAGATAGCTGTATACTTGCAGTTTGTTAATCAGAATGGGAGGATGGAAGAAAAAAACGTTACGGAAGAGAGTGAATGGATAGCAACCTTGATTTTAGGTGCCCCTGACATATTGTTGTTATGGCTATAAATACTAGAAATGTTTTGAGATAAGTACAGTAGTTTGATGAAATTAGGAGAATTGGTGACCCAGTAGAGGTTATTATACTGAGCCATAAATAGTCACTATGGGTTATGTGTTTTGTTAGAGAGTTAGCTATAAAAGATTAGGTAAAAGTAAATACCTCTGAGCAGTCAAAGGGAGCTTTTCTTCGGGAAAGGAGCTTACATCTAAACTCCTCATCAGTTGGCCAGAAAGAGGGCCCCTGGAAGTCCAGCCAATGATTACTCAAAACCCATCTCAACTATGGGTAACTGTATCTGGGATGTACTATACCTATTGCTTATGTCTCTGTGTGCTTAATATCTAATAAACTGTAGTTTTAGATAAAACTACACGTACCTGGATTAATCTTTCATAAGATGAAAATTGCTGTTCCCCCATTCATTTATTCCTGACACCGCCTGGAGTGAAACAGTTAAGTTACCACTGCTTTGGGTTCTGCAAACCCAGGTAACAGTGGGATTAAAATTGTTCCAGAACATCAGACTCTGGGTACGATTAATCAGTCTAACATCTCGTTCCACATTTCAAACCAGTTTGGAATTTAAAAACCAAAACAAGAGGGGCAGAGAGAGCACTGCGGGGTTTTTTGTGTGTTATTTTGCTAATGCAAAACAAGACAAAACCCCCTATAAACATGAAAAATTTCCTCCACAGTGGTGGGTCCTGCAGCTCCTGTCCCACAGGGCTGACTCCCCACTTCAGGCATCGTGACTTCGTGCACAGGGTCGCAATACCACTCACTCAAATTTGACCCCTGCATCATGACGGAGATGTGGCTGGGCCAAACCTGAGTAGTGTTGCAATCCTGTTTGCCAGGTAACACCACCCAGAGTGGGGAACTGGGCCAATCTCTGCAGGGCAGGAGTGAGTGAGTGAGAGAGATTGGGAGAAGTGTGAGACAGGTTCATTCTGCAACACCCCCAGGGCCTCCCACCTCCTCCTGGGGGCAAGACCCAAACCACCATCCCAGGACTTCCCACAATAAAATGAAATTCTCCAACATTTATCAAAAGAATATCACAGGATGCTAACATAGATCCAGGTTGCAAAGCATCAGAGGACATTCATCTCAGAAAAGAAAGATCATGTGATCCAACCAAAAGCAGCAAGTTTTAAAGCCACTCAGAAAGTTATAGAATAGTAAATGCAAACTAGGAGAAAATGCTGAGTCCTAGGTTTTTGCAGCCAGGTGTAATTATGAATGCAATAACTGAAAAATGAATTGTTAGCTGACACTTCAAGCATTGCAAGATGCCACCCACCATGGAAAACAAACTTCAGCTTCTTCGGATTGTTACCTTTTAGTCACAATGAATTAATGAAACAAGTAATGATACCATACTAAAGACAAAACTGAACACACTCTAAAATTAGTAGCAAGCTTGGAGCATCTTTGCCTAAGGCAACAGATGAGATGATGAGTAACAACAGTAAGGGACAGGAATAGTCATTGCAGTTCTGAGCTACTAAATAAATAAGTAATCTCATAACTATCCACACTGCTTTCATCTACGTCTGCTGCAGCCACACTGAACTAGAGACCTCTGGATGTTTTTTGGCTTGGCACCATTGGTAGCTCAGTCTGGCTACTAGCCCCGGATATGACAGGAGAGAAGAGAAGATAACAAAGGAACTCTATAATACTCTATAATAGTAGGCAATTTAAGTGCACAGTAGGAGGATGAAATGAAGTATTTAATTTGGAGGAAACCTAAGGATACTGGGTATACTCAGTCTGGGACATTTCCAGTTCGGTGCTGCACTTTACAATAAAACTATGAATTCAAGTGAGCCAAAGGAGAACACCTGATATACTAGAGAGCTGTTGTGGAGCAAGTCGGCCCTGAGCTATGGAAGAAAGGCCTGAATCTCTCCTGATCTATTAAGCCATTTGGAGGCTTTAGTACTAATGTTGGAGGCCATCAATAAGATGGGACTTGGCTGGATCAGCAGCCCCTTTCCATTCATAACCCAGAAAGACAGCTACAGTCTTCCGGGATAACGCAGCTCACAAAGTACAGGGCTAAGTGTTTAACAGTAGAAACAAAGCACTCAGTCGAGTAGATTAGGGTCAAAGAATAAAATCCAGAAGACTGACCAGGAGCTTAACCACCATCACAAGATCCTTCAAGTGAACAGGAAGAGAGGGAAAAAATCCACGTTGTACATCCCAATGGACTCATTCATTGCATAACATCCAGACTGCCCACTTAGGACCAAGTTTGCGCTCTGTAACAGATGTGTCAGTTTGGGCTATGAAGTTACCCTGGATTTACTCTGTTGACAACTGCAAACAGAAAACTGGCCTACAGTAAGGCAGGACTGCACAGGACTCCTGTGTCATTGTCTACATACCCATGCCTCCTTCCCTGTGCAACACCTAACTTACATCCTCAGGGGGAGATTCACCCATGGCATGGAAGGCTAACACAAGGCCTACTGCAACACTTAAGTCCCACGTAGGGATTGAACGGCAAGGCAACAAGCAAAATGGTTGTGTCAGGGTTCCTGTTTGACAACACCCTGACTAAGTCATCTACAAGGAATGGATCTCCAGAGCTGAAAGCATAAGCTTATCGGAGCTAAATGAGCCTGGCCATTAGCAAGCAGTAATAGACTCAAGTTTCTCTAAGTTGTCCAGGCATTGGGGGGAAGGGGGGACAAAGAGCCACACTACATTGGCATGGATTACACCTGGATAGGTCTATGAACCACTCAAGAGCCCTCCATGCTGTTCTCATGGGGTAAGTCTACACAGCATTTTGGAGTGAGCCTCCCAGCCAAGGTAGACAGACTTGGGCTAGCAGGGCTCATGCTAGTGCTCTAAAATGAGCTGTATAGACAGCACTGCAAAGTTGCAGCTCAGGGCACTGAAGTAAAGGGAGTGTGGTGAGCTTCAAAGCCCCAATTGCAATTTCAAAGCACTGACTACACAGCTATTTTTAGAGCAGTAGCATGAGCCCTGCAAGCCCAAGTCTGTCAACCCAGGCTGGGAGACTCACTCCCATTCAATTCAAAATGCTGAGTAGACATACTGACAGACCAGTGCCTTTGGGGGTGGAGCAGGGTAGCCCACATCCAGTGGCCCTAACATTCCTTGTCTCCGACACAGAGGTGCTAATTTTTGCATTTCCAGATTTGACTGGTTAGCTTTGCAACCTCAATACCGAATTCCCTCACCTCTACCCATGGATATTCCCTACCATAATGCTGCTTTAAAATAGGCTTTGGATTTTCTTGCTTATTGTTTGTGTGTGTTAGAGAAAAAACACAAATATGTAAAACTTCAAAATGGCTTCTTAGGGGTTTCTGTTCCCCTTTAGCTGCCAAAGCTGCCTAAGAGACAGGCTATATAAAGCTACCTATTCCCAGCACATTCAGTTAAAAGAAAAGGTTTCCTTAGCAACAGAACCCCTGGAAAGTTCCTGAGCACTTCACTTAAGCAGCTTGTACACAAGGCTACATGGAGGATTGGACACCTAGGGCCTTCTACTCAAAGAATTGATTTACATATCTGTGTGTTTTCCTCTCTTTTCTCCTCATTTTGTTTATGTGGGGCACTCTGGGATTTTCAACTGTGCAATATTTAGTTTAAAAAAACGTCCATGGTAGGCTGCAGATTGCTTTTATCTTACAGATAGCAGTTGCCAAACTGAACATTTCAAATATGGGTACAGTTTTGTTGACCATCCCAGTGAATTTGATGCGATCAAGTACTGTACTCAGAAGAAGAACATAAGAACGGCCATACTGGGTCAGACCAAAGGTCCATCTTGCCCTGTCTTCTGACAGTGGCCCATGCCAGGTGCCCCAGAGGGAATGAACAGAACAGGCAATCATTAAGAATGAGAGATGGGCTAGAGGATGGATCCAAAAATATGAATACTAATCTAAAAAGTTTTAGGCCTTGCACATTCCCGCCCCACCCTTTCTGCTGTGTTACTCTCTCAGAGCAGCTTAGTCTGCTGTCTACTGTTGAGTATCAGGGGGTAGCCATGGTAGTCTGTATCCACAAAAACAACAAGGAGTCTGGTGGCACCTTAAAGACTAACAGATTTATTTGGGCATAAGCTTTCATGGGTAAAAAAAAAAAAAACTCACTTCTTCAGATGCATGGAGTGAATTTTTTACCCATGAAAGCTTATGCCCAAATAAATCTGTTAGTCTTTAAGGTGCCACCAGACTCCTTGTTGTCTACTGTTGGACTCTTTCAGGTGCAGACCATTACCATGCAACTACACAAAGTAAATGTTCCACTGGGTCAACTACTCTGTCTGCTTTTAAAATACCAGGGCACTCCGGGGGGAGGGGGGAGTTGTTGCATACTACTGCTGCTGCTGAGAGTGCCCAACAGGATGATCAAATCCCAAAGCACTCATTGTGGGGCGGGAAGAGAGATTTTATCCACAAATATTTTATAAATCCAGCAGTGCCTCCTAAGGTATAATTTTGGGAGAAGCTGCTCTAGTGGCCAACCACTGAGGATGAGACTGGAGTGGGACCCAGCCACCTCCTTAAAGAAAGGGCCAACACTGGGAGCATCTCCACGCAAACAGGAAACCCCAGGACATGTGGCTTCCCCACAGGAGACAACTGGGTGGGGGGAGGGGAGAACAAGACATTCCAGACACACTCATCCCCTAGGAGCAGCACCTTGTAGTAAGACCTACATTCAGATACATCTGTGGCCTTCATCACTGTAATATCTGATCTCCACAGTATTTGGTGACTTTGTGGTTCGGGTGGGTGGGAGGGAAGGAGGGGGAAATCAAACAACAGGCTTACTTTCAGATCAGTTTGAATCTTGGCCAATGGCTTGGTTCTTTTATTAAAACTAGTTTTCTCTTCTCTTCCCAATGACTAAATCTGAAACTATATTGCACAATCTTCATGAAGAATTTTACAAAAATTATCAGATTTTTTTAAATAAATTTCTATAATCCAACACCAGAAGAGAAATGTAAACAAACAATGTCAGGAGTCAGACACTAGAATTTTTCTTTCATTCAACTCATTAAATGTATGGGGGAGAAAGCAAAGAATTTGAGTGTCACTGATGTTGATGGGAAACCTATTTGTACCTGTTTGAGAGAGACTGCTTGAAAACCAACTCAGCTGTAGAGAAATAGCTCATGAAGGATATCGATATCTGAATATTGGGTTCGGTATTCCTCCCTCTGAAGTTCATGGCAAAATATCATCAACGTCAATGAGAGCAGGATTGGGCCCATAATGTACAAATAATCTCAGATGTTAAAGCAGTCTGAGGCCAGTTTTAGTTTTACGGAATTTGAGGCGGGGAAATCTTGAAATCAGTGTTTATGTACAGAGCCCTCACTCTATATTCTCGCTTCAAATCCTTATTTTCTTGCTGCAACCACATTCCAGATTCCCAGTTTAGGCAGGAAACAACGGCGATAAAGATGGACTCCCATTGGCAGAAATACTGTTTTCCACGTGTGCATTGATGAAAATTACACAACAATCAGCTGCCTGCAAATGGTATAGGAGATAATTTTCCTACGTGAAAAAAACAATTATGACTGACATGCACAAAATGGTCAAGTATGTGTTTTTTTCCCCCCTGGAAGAGAGCCAGCTCCCCTTTCATAGATTTTAACGTCAGAAGAGATTATCAGATCATCTGGCCTGATCTTTCTTGTGTCAAGAGCCAATTTAGAATAGTGGGATGTCTTCAAAGAGCAGCACCTAAAGTGAAGCTGGAAAAAAAATTCAAATACACTTTTCTGTATACACAAAAAGGTACTTGTGCTAGCAAACTGGCTGACTGTGAACAGCAACTGGTATGCATGCCATTAACCTGAAGAAAAGCTTCATGAAGCTCGAAAGTGTCTCTCTTCCACCAACAGACGTTGGTCCAATAAAATATATTATCTCATCAACTTTATGCCTCATATCCTGAGACCATCAAGGCTATAACACTGCAATTAACAAATGTGACAGATTGGCACGTACACTTTTTTGGGCATGTAATTTAGGTGCCAGCTTTTGAAAGTTATCCCATTATAGTCATAACATTTTTAGCTTCCTTGTTCTTTAGTTTTTATTGTGCCCAGAAAATCATAGAAAATGTTGCTCCATTCCCCAGTCTTGCAATTGGATCAGCACCAGCAGACCTCTGAGACTTCATTGAGCACCACATGAAGGCAATGGGGTGTAAGGGTCTGCAGGCATTAAAAGACTGCAAAGATTAGGGTATAAATTATCTCCTGTCAGGATGAGATGCAATGGGGTCACCAGATGTACCAAGAAGGATAGCTTAATTTATTGTTTTCTTTGTTAAAAGCGGATTGCTGAAAAGTTGCAAGAAAGACAGTTGTATCTAAGTTCCAGAAACAATGGATGGGAAAATGAGGGACAAGACAGCTGCGGTGTCCAGCCAGCAGAGACTACTCAGCCGACAAGTCACAGATGGAGCACTTGTGACTGACAGGCTACTCAGCTCAGACCCAACAAAACAAAAACAGAAAAAGCTGCACAGTGCATAATATAAAGGATTACCCATAGGCCTCCTACAACAATAGCCTATTTAACATACATTAGAAATCCTACTCAAACTAGGTTGTCTAAAACTGGACCAGGTAAAATAGCAGAAATATGTATTCAAATATCCATATAAAAGATATGTGGATATAAAAACACACAGAGGAGCAAAACTGGGCTTTTGGTTCCCCTGGGGCCCCAAGGAGCGGGAGATAAAAAAGAGCAGTGGGATCCCCAGGAGGAATTTTGGCCGACTCCAATGGAATACATCTCAGAGCTGCTGAGGAAGCACACGCTTTTTAAGCGGTTGCACCATACTGGGAACAGGATCATTGTGTGACAGCCATGATCTTGGGTGCAACGCCAAGGCCCTCCAAAGGTAAAAGCATGAAGTCATTAGGTGGGGCCATAACAGACTCAGTTCTCTGTGGGTGAACAGTTGTGCTCCCCCAGAATACAGCCCTCCCGCAGTTCTGCCTTTCCAGACAGACAGGATATGTCTGCACAGCAATTAAACACCCACAGTTAGCCCAGGTCTGCTGATCTGAGCGTGTTGTGTCCAGGCTACAGGGCTGTAAAATTGCAGTGAAGATGATCGGGCTTAGACTGGAGCCAGAGCTATGGGATCCCATGAGAGGGTAGAGTCCCCAAGCCTGAACTCCACGCTGCAGTCTGACTGTCCCGCAGTCCAAGCCTCATCAGCCTGAGTCAGTTGACAGCCATGGGTGTTTAACAGAAGTGTAGACGTACCCTCAGTGACCAAAGGCATGCTAGTAGTGAGCAGGGCCTATGCTCCTCAGAATGTGACAAGAGGAGAGGAGCTCCATGTTTTACTTCCATTTTCCTTTCTGTAGAAATACCACACTTCTTCTATATGAAGGAGCAATGGCCAGAAAAAAATCTTTAGGCTAAAGACTTATGCATAAGTGGACTTATTTCCAAACCAGAAAAGGAGCTTGATTTTGTGGGTTAAGCAGTGTTGCCAGCTTTCGCTATCTTAATCATACGTCTTGCAAGATTTGTGTTTTTCTTAAAGCCCCAGTTGTAAGTAAATTACAGGAGGATCTCATTTAATTTGGAAAGAGAGATACTTCTAACCTTTGGGGCTGTAGAAAAAAAGAATCTTGGTAATGTCATTGAAATCCTCAGAAATCAAAGTAAAGAACCCCAGATATAGATTTAAGAAAATCTAATTTAAGTCAATCTCATTATTTTTGAATGCTCCTGGTGGGCAATACTGTACATGGGGCAATTACCTGCTATTTGAGATGCAAGCAGACAAGAAGCTGCTCTTAAACTCTGCAGGCAGAGAGCTGTGAGAATAGGAGCTTGGTCAAGCTTGTATGCTGTCCATCCTAGAGTCGCATATCTCCCCTGCCGTGGGGACCCCACGTAGCACCAACTCCTCATTGGTGCTTCTATGGTAAATATGAATAATCTTATTGACTTTCACACTGGTAAAGACCTTTGCAAAGATTTTTTTCTCCTTGAACATAGCTTATACTGGAGTCAAAGTATACACAGTAAACCGACAAGGGCAACATTTGATCTAACCTTAGCACTACCTTTGCAGTGGGGTATCAATATAAAAAAATGCAATATATTTGTTGAGAAATTGTACCAGTAGCAGTCTCAAATTGATGAAGCCAGACTGATCCATTTCTATAGGATGAGAGACCTTTTCCCATCTGCTTTTTTTAATCTTGTATTTAGATAAGCACACTCTTACTCCTTTCTCAGATGAACTCAAGCTACCGGGTAGCCAACAAGTGATGCCATTTGTTTGATGACCTTATTGCCTAAACCATGGATGCTAGAACATGGAAGTATTTAACTTAAAAAGTAAAAAGCATTGTTTGAAGCCATCCAAAGTGCTAAAGTTCCACTCTACTAAAGCTTCAAAAACAAGGGAATTAGCTGATAACTGTAACATTCCTGCTTTCTTCAATTATGTAATATTTTTCCTCTCTTCTAATTAGTATTATCATAAAATTAGAACAAATTTTAACCAAAAGTAGATTGGTCTTTGAGTTAATTTTAAATATGTTATTTCTGTTTGTTTCCAGTAGTATCCGCCACATTCTAGGCGCTTTTCAAACAAAGAAAGTCAAACCTTTGCTCTAAGGAGCTGACAATCTAAAAAATCCATGTAATCATTTCTGTCAAAAAAGGCACCACCATCTCAGGCCTCACCTGGGATCTACCTAGTTCACTATCCTTTTTCAGACAGGGGCTAGTGCCCAGTGCTTCAGAGGAAGGTGCAAGAAAACCAAAAGTGGAATAGCCTGCCCACCCCTTGGAAATGTCAGAACTCTCTCAGTTAGAGGCTGGCTTATGTCCCAACGCATGAGGGAAACCATTTCACATCTAGTTCATTCATTTCATGTGCGATAAATATGACAGGCTTGATTCTTCTCTCACCAATACATTAGAGCTATTCCACTGTAGAACCAATGACTGCACTGGAGTTAAATTAAATTTTGTAATTTGGGAGTTAGAGAAGACTCAGGTTTCAGAGTAGCAGCCGTGTTAGTCTGTAGCCACAAAAAGAACAGGAGTACTTGTGGCACCTTAGAGATCTATCCTGAAAGATGATCCCTCACTCTCACAGATCTTGGGAGACAGACCAATCCTCGCTTACAGACAGCCCCCCAACCTGAAGCAAATACTCACCAGCAACCACACACCACACAACAAAAACACTAACCCAGGAATCTATCCTTGCAACAAAGCCCGATGCCAACTCTGTCCACATATCTATTCAAGTGACACCATCATAGGACCTAATCACATCAGCAGGGCCGGCTTTAGGACCTGCGGGGCCCGATTCGAATACCCGACAGCAGTCTGGGTCTTTGGAGGCAGGGGGTCCGCGCCGCGTCTTCCGCAGCACTGAAGGACCCCCCGCCACCGAAATGCCACCAAGACCCCAGAGCGGACCCCCTCCCCGCCGCCAAAATGCCACAGGAGCAGACCGCCACCGGATGAGCCTAAGGCGCGGGGCCCGATTCCGGGAATCGGGGGAAATCAGCCTAAAGCCGGCCCTGCACATCAGCCACACCATCAGGGGCTCGTTCACATGCACATCTACCAATGTGATATATGCCATCATGTGCCAGCAATGCCCCTCTGCCATGTACATTGGCCAAACTGGACAGTCTCTATGCAAAAGAATAAATGGACACAAATCTGACATCAGGAATCAGAACATTCAAAAACCAGTAGGAGAACACTTCAATCTCTCTGGTCACTCAGTAATAGACTTAAAGGTGGCAGTTTTGCAACAGAAAAGCTTCAAAAACAGATTCCAACGAGAAACTGCTGAACTTGAATCAATATGCAAACTAGATCCCATCAATTTAGGCTTGAATAGAGACTGGGAATAGCTGAGCCATTACATAAATTGAATCTATTTCCCCATGTTAAGTATCCTCACACCTTCTTGTCAAACTGTCTGAAATGGGCCATCTTGATTATCACTACAAAAGTTTTTTTTCCCTCCTGTTGCTAATAGCTCATCTTAATTAATTAGCCTCCCTCAGTTGGTAGGGCAACACTCACCTTTTCATGTTCTCTGTATGTATATATATCTCCTTACTATATGTTCCATTCTATGCATCTGATGAAGTGGGCTGTAGCCCATGAAAGCTTATGCTCAAATACATTTGTTAGTCTCTAAGGTGTCACAAGTACTCCTGTTCTTTTTTTAGAGAAGACTCAGACTTAATATGTCCAAACCAATAAACATTTTCCCCCTTCATAGTAATAAACTGTAATAAGTAGTCGCATTCTTCAGACACAACGTGACAATAATCCATCAGAAGGACCTTTGTCATGATAAGACATACCTAAAAGATGCACTTTTTAAAAAGTTACCAGTTTGCTTTTAATTCCTCTGCCTTGGTTTTGATCCCAGTTATTTTTGTGAACTCAAGCATGGAGAGGGCAGTAAAAATGACTGAACATGAACATGCAATTCCCTCTGCATACAGGGGGAATCTTTAGCTCACTGTTGAGCTCCTGCTTCCTCTAACCAGCTACAGAGTCTGGGGAAAAAAATCAATTAAGTTACCTAATTTTCCAAACAAGTCTGTTATTTTAGCAAACTCAGGATTCATTGAAGACTATGGCATCACACGCTGGGAGCACAAGCATCATTCTAGAATGCCTGGCTTTTATTCTACGGGACAGCATGATGGGGGCTTCATCAGAGATCTCTACTGGTTAGACCTCATCTCCAGTTGGGCATTTGGCCCACAGTTCCAGCAGTCACTGCTGTAGCAATGCCAATGCAAACTCCAAGGTTAAAATCCTGGCCCAACGAAGTCAATGGGAGTTTTGTCACCAACTTCAGTGGGGCCAGAATTTCACCCCAAATGTGGACAAGGAAAGCTGCAATTTGCATCATTGCAGCTTACAGTAGTTTCTAAGCCCCACTGCTGAAATCAACCCTTTCCTTGTTGAAACTTGAAGTTTGCGCTGGAGCAGCTTCACTATGGATGGCCACTGACTGCTAGAATTTGGATAAATCCCCATTGTAGACAAGGTCTTCATCTTAGAAACTAGAACACCAATTATCCTTCCGCTTACACCAATATTGTAACATTGACTTGCCGAGAGGCCACAGTTCAGCAAAATCTTTACTGGCATTACTCGGAGGCCAAGGGGAGTTGCCATCCAACTTCTACTTAATTTCAAAGGAGAGCTGAGTATCAGACTCCTTTCGGCTCCTTGGAAGATGCCAGCCCTAATGTCTAATGCAGGGGTCGGCAACCTTTCAGAAGTGGTGTGCCGAGTCTTCATTTATTCACTCTAATTTAAGGTTTTGCGGGCCAGTAATACATTTTAATGTTTTTAGAAGATCTCTTTTTATAAGTCTATAATATATAACTAAATGATTGTTGTATGTAAAGTAAATAAGGTTTTTTAAATGTTTAAGAAGCTTCATTGGTGGCCAGGACCCAGGCAGTGTGAGTGCCACTGAAAATCAGCTTGCGTGACGCCTTTGGCACGCGTGCCATAGGTTGCCTACCCCTGGTCTAATGCTAGAAGCCCAGAGTGGGGAAGTAGTCAATGGGCTGGAGAGAAGAGGAAAGTTGGCATGGTAACTGAGGTAAATGAAGATTGTCCAATTGCGGTGAGGTGAAAAACAGAGTACAGGAGAGAATGACAAATACTGAAACTATGAGGAAAAACAACAGTGGGGAGTAAGGAATGGGAAAGGATCAACAAACAAAAATCTATCTCTGCCCCCCAGAGAAAACACCCGATATAAAATATGGCCTCCAGAGAACAAAACCAACCAGGTGAAAAGGGAAACCACCTGACCCAAGGTTAAAACGAGGAATCAGGGAACGACCCATACTTTTAAAATTGATGGAAGTGTCTCAAATTTAATAAATGAATCCTGCAATCCATTTATAAATGGTTTTTAAAATTGACACTTGATTGGCAACTAAACTGAAGCATGGTGTTAGACAGCACTTCTCCATATATTTTAAAAATTAACTAGTACAACAAACTGGAGCAGATATGAAATTCTGAATTTTAGAATTTAACCACAGGCATGAGACTGACAAACGGCCTCCTACAATCGGTTTTTGGAGCAAGAGATTGCTTTTTAGAATATTCGATGTACTTTGCCCCTCCAAAACACTATTTGGTGTTTTCAAAAGCTGAAAGATATATGCACACGTACTACAGTCCCATTTGCTCATGTATTACAGTCAGAATCACAGCGGTCTTCAATGTTATCAGTTTCTCATAAGAAAAGGTATAGTACATATTTTAAAAATTGTATAAAAATGGTGACATTTTGGCACCTACATTCATATCGTTATTACTATACCTTTGTAACTTGTGCCCCAGACACGTAATGCATATCACACAGAGAACGAAGCCTTTTTCACCCCATCCCCAGGAGCTTACAATCATATTTATTCATTCATGGTGCCCTCACACTCCAACTGTAGTGCAAGTTTTCCTTCTCCTGATGTTCCCATATATTAAGGTCAGCATTAACATTGTTGAATTTCAAGCACTACAGAAATCAGATTTGGATAAGTAGCTGAAAGTCCAGAGACTTTTTTTGCTCTGTTTCAGTGGTAGCCATGTTAGTCTGTATCAGCAAAAAAAAAAAAAAAAAAAAGAATGAGGAGTCCTTGTGGCACCTTAGAGACTAACACATTTATTTGGGCATAAGCTTTCATGGGCTACAACCTAAACAAAACCTAAACTTAATTTCCCCAATACTAATTTCTCCCTACTGTTACTCACACCTTCTTGTCAACATTTCAGGCAGAAGCAGTTCCTCTATCTTAGACAGATCCTTCAATCAGAGAGGCAAGCCATTACCCGGCAATAGAGCAGTGCAAGAACGGAAATGTCTATCCTGTGGAATTATCTGAATTTCCAGAAATTTTTTGTTCCAAATTGAACAGAATTTTTTCCACAGAATGGACATTTTCCAAAAGAATTCTGTACAGGAAGAACCAAACATAACTTTTAAAAATATGTCCAAGCTGACAAGCCAAATCCCCAGCTTGCTGGCCAGGTAATCAGGTATCCTTCAGGCTACTTGGTAGTGGGGAGCTGAGAAGCCTGGTAATCATAAAGAGCCAGACGGACTGGCAGTCCTGCTCCGGCTTGCCTACCTGCGTTGTTTCCATCAAAGTTGACAGAATGGACACGTTTCTGGGGAGCATTCCAATGATATCAAATCAGCATTTTCCAATGGAAAACACTTTCAGAACATTTTCAGCTAGCTCTATTCTTCACCTTAGGTGTCTAATTACAGTAATCATGACATTCAAATGATTAGTTGCAGCACACAGTTGACAAGCAATCCACAGGCCATTTGTACACACAATTCTATTCTATATGGGTTCTTGTTATCATCCTTATCCCTATAGTATACGTGGCCTTCCAGCAGTACATTAAGCAGTGAGAACATCTGTCAAGTGAGATATTCTCTCTCTCATCTGCACCCCGTGGCAAAAAACAAATTCATAATAAACACAGATATCAGAAAAGAAGAGCTATAAACAACAAACAAATTGATCAGGCAAGCAACTCTAATTTAATTTAGATTATAACTGCAGGTACCACCTCTTATTCTTCTGCTCTGTGCCATCCGCATTTATGGCATTGCACAAATTAATTATTTGTACCATAATAGCCCCTAGCGCTACATTATGCTAGGTGATGCACACAAATATAGTACAAGACAGACCCTTCTGCAAATAGTTTGTATTCTTGGTTCAGGATGGTTGTTCCACATGTGGAAGGGGGCGGAACATTCAATAGAGCTCAGCAATGCAGGATAAGAGCAGAATTTGCTTCAAGTTTCTATTTTTAATTAGGTCCCATATCTGGTTTCTTTGGGGATGGATGGCATTAAATATTTGCCATTAGGACAAGATGTTGTGCATAATTTAAACCTTGCAGTTTCACTATGTACACTGTAGAGGTATGATTAAAATTAATTAGTTCCAATGCATATGACTGGCAGTGTTAAGTATATGTACAAGATGGGCTACTGCTGTGCCCTTCAATCTCTCCTATCATCACTTACAATATCTTTGTATTACTGGCTTGGCTTTTACTTCAGGTAACTTATTACCATAGTTTTGTAGCATCGGTATGTGTGGAGGCTTCGAAGTTGAGCATCTGATCTCTGATACCAGACTCTCTCCTCACACTTGTCACATCACAGTTTATGGCAGAGCTTGCAACATCAAAGCAAGCTTCCATCCATTCCTTCCTGCCTCTCATCTGTTATCTTTGCCTTTCCAAATGAGGTGATGCAACCACTACTAACTTAGGATGGAAGTATGATATAGGATTTTTTGTTTATGTTTTGAAAGTGAACGATGAAAGGGCATGAAAAGAGACCCAATGAACATGGAGTTCTTTATCCACTTTTACTGATGACAGAGGAGGCATAGCACACATCACAGCACAGCAGTAAACAGTCTCCCCAAGTCTTAAACAAGAAACAAATGTTTAGTACAGAAAGAAATGCCACCTTATAAAGCCAGGGAGCTTCCTACTGAAGAGCAATGAATCCACCACTTTTCTTGTGTGTTGGAGGCAGATTTATATAGCTAAAGCAGAAGAACATGTTTACCTCCAAAATTCAATTTAATTATTATTTTTGTTTTTCCACCATTATCATCATTTATTTCTATTGCAGTTTCATCTAGCTTCCAATCACAGTCCTCTGGCACTAGCCATTGTAAATAAAACAACAGAGTGTCTCTGGCCCAGACACCTCACGATTAAGGTTGATTGAATTCTTTCCCTCAGAACTGTTTAACAGAAAAGTGGGGTTGTTGCTAAACAAACTTTTGTGAAAGAAATGTCTGCTTTCTGTGAAAATTGGATTTTTTTAAATTGAAAAACAATGTCTGAAACCCAAAATATTTCAGTACTGAAATTTCTACTAAAAGTAGAATTTGTCTTAGAAAATTTATGAACAATAGCTTTTTCTGTTTGTGTTGAATCCACCCTGCCCCGGCCCACGCACCCGCATACATGCATAGCACAATCTAGCCTTAAGTGAATCTCTTGCCACAGGGTTTGGCAAATTCAAATATACTATAATGGTACACAATAACTGACTGAAGCAGTGACACTAAGGCAACCTGAAATTTAGTGTACACGAGCATTAGCTGCATAAAAAAATAAGCCTAATTAGTAACTCAGTGTCTAGTGTCAGGAAATACAGACTCTGAATCTGCACCATTTATAAATGCTAAAGTACGTACAGTATGTATCTTCAACAAAAGGGAATTTACTAGTGCATCGAAAAAGCCACCATATAAAAGGGTCCATTCCTTCAGCTTTACCTGAGCAATTGCGTAAGAAATCCAGGGTTAGGCTGATATTGTATTTGTCCTACTTTCGTTAAAGAGTCATGATGATCAGTTCACACTAACGAGCTTGACAATGTGTGTCAAGCATGAGACTAGGACTACACATAAGAATGTCGACTTGATATTCCACTCCTCTTTTGTATTATTGTACAGGAGTAATATGTACAGATGAAGTAATATAGAGCACATCTACAGAACAGTGGGAGATGATGGAATAGCAAGTTATAGCAGATAACATGAGGTCATACTCCCAGGGAGTTCAAGGTGCTTAGCACATCGAAGTTAATAAATGTTTATGTTGATAAATATTGTTGATAAATATTACAGATTTTGATTCGTAGACCCTGATTTAGCAAACGACTTCAGCATGTGCTCAAGTCCACCCCTATTCTGCAAAATCAATGGGATTTAAACAAGTGCTAATCTATTTTGCTCATTATGGATGGGCTGTTAAATCAGAGCCTTAAACTAAGGCTCCAGTCCAGCAAAGCACTTGGCCACGCGCTGAACTGCCTTGCAGGTCAGGGCCCAGCCTACCAGAGAGCAGTACTCAGAGCTCCCAATGGGGCCAATGTTGACAATGTCCTCTTTAAGCTTCATACCCTATTCAGAAATCCTCAGCCTGTGTGAATTAGGGTCACTCCATGAATGCAAATTTATACTGGCTGAGGATCTTTAGATGTCCAATGAAGTTTACACTTCACTTTTAACCTGAATAATTTGCCCAAATTTGAAGTTTTGTATGGATCTCCCTTCTTTTGAAACATAAATTGGTCAGTAGGAAGTGCACACAGACATCAAGAAATTGGTTAATTTGTAATGAAAGATGTGCCGGGGCTCAAGCAATTTTTTTACATTCATAACTGATGCAGCAAGCCCAGAGGTGCCAGAGACATGAACTGCTAACCCTAGAGGTGCTGGAGCTCAGCCCTGGAAGTACTTAAGCGCTGGCCCTACCCTAACAGTAGGAAGGCTTCTCTCGTGATAGAAAAATCATTTTACCATTGTAAGTGTAAAATGTGATATATACACACACTTTCAAAATGTTGTTAATAATGTCCAGTATTAAAAAACAGGTAATGACCAATGAAGTCTTTCAAACAAAACCAAATTAATAAAAAAAAAAAATCTCAGAACTAAGCAAATTGGAGACAAATTGTTCATTTTATAGTATAAATTATATTCTGCATAGAACTTCTGCAGAGGATTACATTGCCTAAAATCTTGTTATTACTATTCTAACCAACACATGGAGGTTATCTAGTGTATTTTAGATTAAAAGTACAAAAAGCGGCAACGTTTTTGGTACAACATTCTGTTTAGTGCCAAATCTGGAGTAAAAAGGACAAGTGTGCATGTTGTATTCAGTTTCTAGGCAATGATAAGAGTTTGCCTCAGCTTGCTTGTGTTTAACTGTAATCAGATTCATGTTAGCAATAAGTAATTTAATCTGGAGCAGCAAGGAAGCTGATGAGAGAGGAAATTTATAGCCAAGGGTCGGTCCATGTTGCAATTAAAAAGCTGTGGCTGGCCCATGCCAGCTGACTCGGGCTCAGGGGCTGTTTAGTTGTGGTTTAGACGTTCAGGCTTGGGCTGGAGCCTGGGCTCTAGGACACTGCAAGGTGGGAGGGTCCCAGAGTTTGGGCTGCAGTGCATGCTAAAATATCTGCACTGCAATTAAACACCCCCTTAGCCAGAGCCCCTTGAAACTAAGGTAAAATACAGCCAATACAGCAGGGGATAATTTACACTATAGTAATGGGCCCTGCCACTTTAAAACAAAGTTCCCATTAAAGTCAATGGAACTTACCGTTCCATCTACCCAGGGCTGCCCAGGGGCGGGGCAAGTGGGGCAATTTGCCCCAGGCCCCGCAGGGGCCCCGCGAGCCCTGGCCGAGAATCCCTTCCCTGGCTACTCACCTGGCGGCGGTCCAGGTCTTCGGCGGTGGGTCCTTCAGTGCTGCCGAAGACGCGGAGCAAGTGAAGGACCCGCCGACGCCGACTCGGAGCGCCGCCTGGTGAGTACAAGCGCCGCAGCGGGTGGCGCCTTTTTTTAAATGTCTGCTTCCCCGCTTTGCCCCAGGCCCCCTGAATCCTCTGGCCAGCCCTGCATCTACCTTGTCTTGTTTTCTTTGTTTCTACCTACCTATCCAGATACTTATATGGCCCTTGTCATCATAGAATCTGACCACCGCAGAGACGTTACTATCACCTAGTTCTTACACAGCACTTATGATGCTTTACAGAAAAAGTATGATCATCCCTTTTTTAGACATAGGGGAAACAATGAATTTACCCAAACAATCCCTGCAAAGTGGGGTAGTACATCCAGGCCAATGGCAGCTAAGGGAAAGATTGCCTATGGGAGTAGGAAAATGGACTGCCCACTGGGTCCAGGTCACTGGGCTCAGTAGTAGGGCAGAGGAGCAGTGGGCAGCATTGGCCAAGGAAATCAGTCAGGAGTGTCAATGCTCAACCCAGCTCTGCTCCACAGGCCCATTACCAGCATCTGTGCCCCCTTGCCTTACCCATGGTTCTTACTGCATCTATTCCTTCCCCTTCACACCTGGTAAGCCTCAGGAAAGGGGCCTCCAGGTCTCTGATACACAAGTGGGTTTTCAGCTCTTCCCCCTTTCTTGGCTTGTTACTTACAGAGGCTAGCATAGAGCTGTATGAAACTTTGCAGCTATGTGTAATTTTGCCCAAGCAGTGACAGGGTTTGGACATGGAGCTTCATCGAATTTGGCAGCTGTGCCTAGAGTAGGTGAGCATGTCTTGAGGTTCCTTGGCGTGTGTCAGGGAAGATCCCTGATGATGCAAAGTTGGGTGGGTGACCTGCGGAGTAACAGGATGGTTGCAGGAATCTGAACAGAAGTGGGGGCTGTTTGGTGGAGTACCTAGATGTGTTTTCAGAGGTACCTAGAGGGTGAGTGTTTGCTACTTGCTTGAGGCTCATGTAGGTGGGTAGCAAGGCTCCCGGGACTGCAGTGCTGGGGATGTTGGCGGAGTATGCCTGGGAGAAAACTAAGGTGTCTGGCCGTGTGGAAATGTGTTTGCTTGAGTAAGCCTGGTACAGCTCATTGGGAGTGGGGGATGGAGCCTGAGGCTAATATGGGGCCCCTCACCTTGTTCTCACGCTGCCACCCACTGCTTCCTCTCAGATGGCTTTCCAAGCTGTGATGAGGCAGAGAAGCTACTTAAGTGCCTTCAGGCAGCCAGAAGATGTAGTTGCAGGTGAATGCCTGCAAACCATCTAAAGCTGTAGCCAGATACCACAAGAAGGTATGAGGGCAGGAGCGACAGGACTTCTACATCCATGGGTGTCACATGAGATGTCCAACACTTGGCAGTCCTGGAGTAAAAGGGGGCTGGTGTGGGAGAGAGTTGAAGCCCATTTTGTTAGACTGGGGAATTGAAGTTTTAGTATAAGAGGTAGTTGTACCTCGTAGTATCAGTAAATAGAGTTCTGCTGGCTTTTCTTGGCATCCAGGGAAAAGATCTCAGTTACTCAGAAGTTCTGAGAGATGTGAAGAGTTTGAAGGGACTCAAGTCATTTAACAAGAGGGAAAACAAAAATCCTACACATGAGATAGATAGGGAAAATTTTTTAAAGATGCCTTTTTAAACGTTTCCTCTGCAAAACTAGTTTTATGAAGAAATATGGAAAGCTGAATAGTACTCTGCAGAGTTAGGGTGCCAAAGCTGGAAACTAATTTCCAACCGTTAAAGCGAGAAATAGATTTTACCCCAGCGTTACCTGCAAATCTCAATGCAGCCTTAACTAGGGTGTCTCAGCCATTATTTATTTTGTAAGCAACATAAATTTAATTTGTGTGGGTCACTTGAAAATTGGTAAAAAGGGGTTGAAACCATAAGACCTTCTAGGAAGTCAGCCTTAGTTTGACTCTGCATCTTAAACTTACAATCCCAGCAGCTGGTTTCTCTGCAGTTACTGAAGAAACTGGACAGTGGGCATTAATATTAGTAATAAGTGCCAAGGAACTACACAGTCAGTGTGTCCAGGCTTGTCTAATACATATAACAGGCATAGTTCTATAAAAATCAAGTCATTACTGGAACTCCAGGAACCCAAAGAACTACAAAAACTGTTAATTAATTTCACTTTTATAGTGTTCAGTAATAATTTGCTCAGGGATGGACACCTGCATAGGAAAGTAATATAGATCTCCATGAAGCTATTTGATACAAGAATGTTCTTAATATAACAATGCAAAAAGGTTTTATTGGGTGATTGCAGGGAGGTAGCATTTCTATTTTGCTTTAGAATGCATTACTTTTTCTAATAAAAGAAAAAAATACATCATATTTCTAACTTAGTTTTTTTTAAAAACAAATGTTCTAAAACTTCTGAGCATGTTTTTAAGAGCGGTGCCTCTTGGAAAATGCACACACCACCATTTCAAATGGGAAAATAAAGCTAGCAGTGGGGAAGAACTAAGAAAGCAGTGGGGAGAAGAGACAGCAAATGAAAAAAAAAATGTTGAGAGAGTCAGCAAAAATTGCCTTAAATGCAATAAAACCCCTTTAGTAATAAGGCCTTCTTCCAAAGTAAGCTTGTACGGCAAGAGGGCTATCTAGATCTTGTCCATTATAAATCAGTCTACACACACTATGCATTGTGGTAGCTTCTATAAGTCCTAATGGGTCTGAGGGCCCATTGTGGTAGCAGCAGTACTTACATTAAGAGGCAAACCCAGTTAAAAAAAAAAAAAAACAAACTTATGATCTAAATAGACCAGGCAGACAGAAGGATGGAAGAGGAAACAGGCACAGAGAAGTAAAATGACTTGGCCAAGGTCCCACAGCGGTAGAGCCAGGAATAAAAGCCAAGTTTCTTAAGTCCAGTGCAGGGCCCTGTTCACTCAACCATACATGAAGGCGTCAAGTAAGACACCATTACTAGTTTTATTTTCAGATTGTATTATATGTAATAATTTTGTACCATTTGCCACCTACATGTTGGAGAGATTAGTCATTCTAATCCCCATCTCAGTCACACAGATTGTGTTTCATGTTGTATGAAGCACCTGCCATTTTACCATGTTTGGGGAGAACACCTGTACATATTTGACATATTCCCCTCCTACATGAATGCAATAATTAGAGATAGGGGCCTTCCAAAGCCTGGGAGTTAGCATTCAGAGCTGGTCTGCCTCAGTGCTTTACAGTACTAACACTTAGTATTGTAGATGTTCAAAGCACCCTTCAGACATTACCAGAATTAATCCTCACAGAACCTCTGAGAGGTAGGTAGCTCAACATTAAGGGTCAGGGTTATCTACACCTTTGACCCTGCTCAATCTCTCTCCAAGGCCCTGAGCCTTCTCCTTTCTGGGACAGAAGCCCATGATTCTTCCACTCTTTAGACCAGTTCTCCAGGATGCAACTCCCTGTTTACCAACTGCGATTGCTCAGCAGGCCCAACTGGAGGAGGCTGCTCTACAAGACTTCCTTTCGGGAGATGAGACCAGCTTGAACATGGTGACCCAAACCAGCCTTTTCAAAACAAAGTATTGTTTAATCTTAACAGATGGAACCCAGCATAACAAGAAAAGAGTTACAGTGTAAACACCTCTATCTTACCTAAAGCTTATTCCAAATCCCCCCACCCCTGGCTTTTGGGGACAGTTTGCATTAGGGTGACCAGATGTCCTGATTTTATAGGGACAGTCCTGATTTTGGGGTCTTTTTTTTTTTTTTTTTTTTTAATATAGGCTCCTATTACCCCCCACCCCCTGTCCCGATTTTTCACATTTGCTGTCTGGTCACCCTAGTCTGCATGAAGCAGTGTCTCCCTCTCCCATGAGCTCAGGTTTTATCCACTCCACAGTTCTATGTTTCAGTTTCCCACCTGGATTTCCCCTCCCCTGTGGCAAGTCAGTGTTTTAAACTCAGCACAGTCAGAAGAAAATTTCTGAATGATGCTGTCTGGAGCTTATTGTCTCCCGTCCTGACGGTATACCCATGTGCAATTTAACCCTTAGAAATCATATAGCAAACACCACAGTAGTCATCAAGCAGTTTGAACATATAGTCACAAAACATTACAGGCAGCTCGCACATCCTTCAATTTTCAGAATAGAAGTGACTGAATAAAAAGGTAAATAACAGTGAGTCAGTGGCAGAGAAATCAGGACAAGAGCTGGCTGAATAATGGACTTTTTTGGTTCACTAGCAATTCCAAAAAATAAAAATCTTGTGTTTTGGGTTGAACAAAAAGTGGAAATTTTCAACAAGTTGAAAAGTCAAAGCAATTGAGTCAGGTGAAATGAAAGGTTTCATTTCAATCCAGCATTTTGTTTTGCTACCAGGCATTCCCACAAAGGCAAAAAGAGGACTACATTCACAAACACCAGAGAGAGAGATAAGAGCTCTTTTATAACCTTAGCATCGCAATTAGGGTACTCACCTGGAATATGGAAGACCCACGTTCAATTCCCCCTTCCGTGTGATAAAAAGGGATTTGATCTTGCATCTCCCATATTGTGGGAGAGTAACCTAGCAACTGGCCTATGGGATACGCTGGTATAGGGCTTTCATTCTCTCCACATTTTTATAGTCATTGGAGCAGAGACTTGGCTTTGGGTCTCCCACATTTTATAGGTGAGTGCTCTAACCACTAGGTGTGACATTCCAGGGTGTTATCCAGACCAGTCAGGGCTGTCTCATCACCTGCCCTGTAATGCCTTACTGCTGTAGCCCCCAACCTAGATCACTCACAAACAGCCACCAGCTTGCAGGTGGCCCTGAGTGCCTGCATGTAACTGCATCCTGCCAGTGTCACTCAGCGTACACTCTGTGGCTCTGTCTGTTCCTTGCCCACCCCTGCCTATCTTATCTATATGGGGAATACGTGGGAGCTGCTATGTTTGCATGCCTGAACTCAAGGCCTGCGTAATATACGTAATATACGTGTAAGAGGAATTCTTCTGCATCACCAGTGTGTAGTCCAAGTCATTCTAAGGTATAATGTCAGTAAAGTGCTGTGAGATCTAGGGTTGCAGTGTCCTTTAGAAATACAAAATATCAATATCATTTAAAAACAAATGAATGCAATCTTTGAACTGAAGGGATCTAAATGTTTGGTTGTACATTGGAACCCTCATAAAACCAGTGTCAATAGTAGAAATCTTTGAAGAGCTCTCTTTTCCACATAGCTAGACAAAAAGCATGTGAAGAAATACAGTGAATCCCTTTTAAATGAAAGCCTGGATAGACAGAGAATAACCTCCTAGTGAACCCTAAGGTTAAATACAACTAGAAAACTAACCTGGAACTGTCAAGTGAATGCACTTCCTATGGGCAGCTACACACACAGAAAAGCTTTTTAAGTAGTAGACCTGATAACAGAGAGGAAAAAGTACCATTTTTGATTTCAACTAAGATTTCCCATTTCTTAAGTTTCTATTGTATTCAGGTTGTAAGAATGCTGAAAAGATAAGCAGGAATTGTTTTCTGCATTTTGACTATGAACGTCTCGACATCTAAGTGAAAAAGGATTGGAATAAGTTGGTGAGGAAAAATAAAAAGTGCCAAATTATTGCTTGGTTAACTATAAGAAAGAAGAAATTTGAGAATAAGCATGACAAGTAACCAGCTATCCTGAGGCGCTGGTATAAATGCAGGATTGAAATAAAGCTATTCATTTACCTAGGCTACTGGGAAAAAAGGAAGCAAGAATAATAGAGCAAATGGACTGGGGTTAATTAGAATGAGGGAAATGATTTGGGTACAGCATAGTGAGATAGAAGCTTGTGAAGAACAGAGGCCACAAAGAACAACGTAATAGATAGAGACTCAACTATAACAAAAGAATCTTATGTAACGTTTAGGGCTGTAAGCCATTTTTAAGGAGGACAGTTTGGACAAAAGGAAATCGGCTTCAGAAAAATCAAGAGGCCCAATTGCACTGGCTATTTTAGGACAAGGTATTTTGTACCTTTAACTGTACGTGCCTATCTCTCTGCAATTGACCCATATGTATTCCATAGGTGGAAAGGGGTAACTCCTGATGTAGGTTTTAGGTGCATCTCCCTTTATCAATCAAGTTCCTGTGCATCCAGCCACAATCAGTCTGTCTTCAAAAACAGAGCATAATCTTTCAATTATTAATGTGAACAATGGCTAACAATTATTCTAGAAACCTATTAAACCCCACTAGTTACACCAGATCTTTCTCTGGATCAAGCTCTTTATCATTAAAAAAAAAAAAGTCAACAATGGAAAGTCTGACCACAAAGAAAAATTTCAACCAGCGTTTCCTACTAGAAATTTCTTCATAAATGCCAAATAAAAGTTACATAAAAACGTACATAAAAATGAACCTGCATGACATTTCATACCTACTGGAGGCCTGCTTTTAGAGAAGCAAGGAACTAATATCCCATTTTTAGACCATTTTGAAACATGATCCCAGCTGTGGCGCTACCACCAGACTCCTCTGCAATTCAGGCTATTATATAGTACTCATTTCCAAAGTATCTACCATTCCAGCTATAGCAACCTAGAATTTTTACGCTGGATCTTATTTAAAATGGTAATTTCATGGGCGTTGACGCCCGTCCTGAAATTTAAGGGGTTGTAAATTTAATCTTAGGTACCTAAATGTGACGTAATGATATTGCAGGTTTGCTGTCCGAACACTGTGTTAATGTTATATGATATTGCAATAAAACATGCAAATACATGGGTCGTGGATGCAGTTTCAGATAACGTAAAAAGACAAACATTACAATCAAGGAAATACAAATGGGGATTTTCACTGCAAGCACTAGTGACAGAAATCATAGTGGAACTCAGGAATTCTGACTCAAAGCTACACTACCTACCAAACGAAGATGATGATGTCATCCAATGCCAAAAAAAGAACCATTAGAAACAGTTCTTAAAATTAAAATGTTACTTTTTACTCTCCTAAAATAGCACACATTCTGAAGACATAAATTTGATAACTTAAAGGGCAATGGGAAAGTCAGACAGAAATTTAAATCCTTGCCTATAGTTGTAATAAATTTGAGAATATCCATGTGACATTGATCATCCTCTCAGGAAGGGAAGAATGAAAACAATACATTTCTATTTCACATTTAAAAGAAATTAAAAAAAAAGATTCCATTGTCTGGAGGAGGAGGAGCTTCTGAAGGAATTCTCTCTTTTCTGGTTTTACTACCTGTTTTATATATGGAGATATACCCATCTCATAGAACTGGAAGGGACCCCGAAAAGTCATCGAGTCCAGCCCCCTGCCTTCACTAGCGGTACTGATTTTTGCCCCAGATCCCTAAGTGGCCGCCTGAAGAACTGAATTCACAACCCTTGGTTTAGCAGGCCAATGCTTGAAACACTGAGCTATCCCTCCCTGCCCCTGGAAGGATTTTAAAACTCTCCACTCACAAAATTGCCATGGAAGTCAATGTAAGCTTGGTCCATGGAAAACTTTCTGCACGTCACCCCCCAGGATTATCTGGATGAATACTGGGGGCTGTGCTTTAACCTACGTACCACATCACATCAAAAAGATGCAGGACCTATCAAACTGAGTATGCACTAGCTAGCATATTGTGATAATTAGCAGTAGTGTCTTTGTGGATGAGAAGAACTGGGTTAGAATCCCATGTCAATCTGATAATCACAAAGTCAAAGGTAAATGTTTTTCAGTGTCTAGAAAACTTTGTGAGTTCACATCACATTAGGGTTGCCAACTTTCTACTCACACAAAACCCAACACTCTTGCCCTGTCCCGCCTCTTCCTGATTGGCTCGCAGCCCCAGCCCTCTCCAAAGGCTGGTTTTTAACCCTTTCACCCCACCCCGCTATAGTGCTAAAAAGCAGAAGTCCTCACATTTATCTTTTAATGCTATCAAATATAGGACCAATCAAGAAGACTCTTTGCATTTCAAAGAGATCCATCAAAGGCAAAACTAGCAGTTGGAAATCTATCTGGAGGAAGAGCAAGGACCTGGTCTAAAGCCAATGGAAAGATTCTCATTCACTTCAGTGGGCTTTGATTCACATTACGTATATTTCCCAAATCTTTCAGCTGCCTTGTTATTTATGTAGTGGCTTCATAGGGATGTTCAAGGTTTTCAAGTGCCATCAGGTACCTGGGAGGTATAAGAAAGCTGCAGGCTAAAGGATTTAGTTGCCAGGATAATTTTGCTGAGACCAAAGGGCTTCAGTAATAAAAGCCGTTCCTATAAGGTAAATAGCAAAGATTCTAAAGACTGGTCCAGAAAACGTGTATTTTATGGGGCAGAGAGGGGTGGTGAAAAACATGGTGACTTAGCTGAAGGTAGAAGGTACAGGTGCTGAATGACTTTGCATGGATTGGAGGGATTTATTGATGAAAGATCCCCGGTAGATTTTAAAACTCAATCGGAAGAGAGTCTTCATGGCAGTTAGTCAGCACGACATAATTGCTTTGACATAATTGTTGACAGTGTGTCTTTCTGGAATCTTTTGATTTTCTCTCAATAAATATTTTACCCTGGAAACCATCAGTAAAAAAGCAAACCCATTAAACAAACACTGGCCAGCTATGAGAATACAGCAATATAATGGAATTTAAAGCTGCAGGTTTTGATTGTTTCCTTTGGGCTTTTACTGGGATAACAGAGAATGCCAGTTACAATTAAAAAAAGAAGATCAGAATTATGAGCTGTTCTGCAGATATAAAATTTGAGGGCACATTCTGGGTTCAAGACACACAATAGTGTCAGAACCTCAAGTGATACATGAGGTAAAGAAAGTAGAATAAATACTATTCTGGTAGTAAAAAGAGCCCTTAATCTAGGCTTGGAATGTAAACAAAAGCCCCCCAGAACCATTCCCTTCAGCACACAGCTTCCTCCAAGGCAATCCAGCTCACAGCAGCCCATCCCCTTCAGACTCAAAGGGCTCTTTCTAGAGCTAAGGAGTTTGTGCAAAACCTGAACTCCAGATTCTAAAACAGAAACAATTAACTGAGAATTTAGTGTGAGAAAACTAGAACAGAAGAAACGTGTGACAGAACTGCCAAATAGTTACCACCATTGCAATCAGGACAGAATCTTGGATTTGAAATAGGAAGTGGATAGCAACCTATCCAGACAATAGCTATACCCTCGACACCATCAAATGTACCACACCATAACCACCATGAAAGGTCACTCCGGGGAGGAGGAGATGACATATTTTCCAATACCAAAGAGGACACTGGGCTCTGTGTTTCTTGAAATCACGCAAAATGCTCAAACAGAAGTAGCACAGACCTATCCAGTTACCAATATTGAAGATCATCAGAAGCAGCAAATGCAGGCTCCAGGTAGCAGATTTATCGCAGTGGCCAAACAGATCACTGCAAATCAAATGTCAGAGGACTGTGCCAAGAATTCTTTTATAACCCTGACCCCTGTTGATATGATTGAGGGGCTGTCTCTTACCAGTACACCTGTGCGTACTGTACCCTTTATTACAGTATGGTCTGCTGCTTTTTAAGCCAGTTCAGACTTATTTGCTAGCAACATACACTGACAAAAAGGACACCCACATCAACTTCTAGCCAGTGCAAAGAATGACAAAAGAACACTAGACCTCCACATGCAAAATGGTTTGTTAAAAAAAAAAAAAAAAAAAAAAGCTGATGTGGGAAGTCTTTGTATGTTGCAGTTTTTTCTTCTAAAGACAATATTTATCTTCTCCTCCAGTACACTGATAATTAGCAAAACTGAATAAAACAGTCTCAGGGTTTAGTCAGGATTTTTGTTGGCATTTAAATAATCTTATTTTGTCAGACAGCTGGTTCCTTTACTAGCTAGGTTTTTCTTCCAGAATCTCTCTCCCCCAAGGGCACCATAACTTCCAAGTTCTGTACCGTAGTCATGTATAATTATTCCTGTGATTATTTTAGGTTCAAGTTGTGATGAAGTGGGGCTTTATTCACCTTGTAATGTTGCATGCGAGTCTTACTGTCCTATACTAGTACTGTGTGTACCTCAGTTTCCCCATGTACCACACCAATGCCTATTGAGTGTGTGACTTCTGCTGAGGCCCTCAGGGCAGGTGAGGCTGCTCAGCGGTCTGCATGTAGGTGATGGCCAACACCCTTTGTAACCTGAGAGCCAGGAGGGGGATGCGACCTGGTGACACTTTGCCCGCAAAGCAGGACAAAGACCGGAGGAGGAGCAATGGCCATGTTGGAGGACAGGCAGGGGATCCAGAGCAGTGTGCTCTGGGGGACTGGAAGGCGGGGGGGGGCGAGGAGGAGTCCAGGCCATCTGGCCCAGGGTCCCCCAAGATGGACTTTGCTGAAAGTCACTGACTGCTGTGCTAACATAGGGTTACCATATGTCCTCTTTTTCCCGGAAATGTCCGGCTTTTCGGCACTCAAACCCCCGTCCGGGGGGAATTGCCAAAAAGCCGAACATGTCCGGGAAAATGCCGGCCGGGCACTTCCCCTCCCGTGGCGGCTCTGCTCCTCCCCTGACTCTTCGGCTCTATTTAAGAGCCGAGCTGCCCGAGCGCTATGGGCTTCAGGCAGTCCCCTTGCCTCCGGACCCCAGCCGCCGTCCGGGCACTTCCCCTCCTGGGCTCCAGCCGCGGCGGCTCTGCTCCTCCCCAACTCTTTAGCTCTGTTTAAGAGCCGAGCGCTACGGGCTTTGGGCAGCCCCCATATCTCCGGACCCTGCGCCGCCAGAGCCCGGGAGGGGAAGTGCCCGGCTGGGGCTGCAGGGTCCGGAGGCAAGGGGGCTGCCCGAAGCCCAAGCGCTACCGGCTTCACGGTTTGCCGGGCAGCCCCCAGACCCTGCGCCCCCGGCCGGCGCTTCCCCAGCGCAGCTGGAGCCCGGGAGGGGAAGCGCCCAGCCAGGGGTGCAGGGTCTGGAGGCTGCCCGGCAAACCGTGAAGCCGGTAGCGCTCGGGCTTCGGGCAGCCCCCATGCCTCCGGACCCTGCGCCCCCNGGGGGGCTGCCCGAAGCCCAAGCGCTACCGGCTTCATGGTTTGCCGGGCAGCCTCCAGACCCTGCGCCCCCGGCTGGGCGCTTCCCCTCCCGGGCTCCAGCTGCGCTGGGGAAGCGCCGGCCGGGGGCGCAGGGTCTGGGGGCTGCCCGGCAAACCGTGAAGCCGGTAGCGCTCGGGCAGCCCTTTCCATGTGGCTGGGAGTGGGAGGGAGGAGAGGGCGGAGAAAGGGCAGAGTTGGGGCGGGGGTGGGGGTGGGGAAGTGGGTGGAGCCAGGGCCCGTGGACGGTCCTCTTTTTTTATTTGTTAGATATGGTAACCCTAGCTAACAAGCTCTGTTTTATGCTGTCAAGAAACCCTTCTGCTTTACAACACTGGCTGAGAGTCACCCCTGACTGTGGAGTGGGGTGCAGGGCCCTCTAGGTTCCCCCACCAAGGGGAAGTGTGCAGTGAGACCAGGGATACTGAATGCTCTGAGGTGAGACCAGGAAGGCCGAAGCCAAGGAGATTTTTTTTTTTTGCCCTGGACAGCGCGCCCTGAAGGGAGTCACACTACCCCAGAGTCCTGGCTGGCTTCATACAGAGCATCAGACCTGTGACTCCATCACACAAGTATGTTGGTAAAGCTCTGAGTGCTTCTAATCCCCATTTCCTATACATATCAATATTATATTGATACATTTTTGCACACTCAACTACTTAGTGTGCACCATCTTTTCAAAACGCAGGTATACCATTTGCCAGGCTCTAAATTGCAAGGTGCAAACATTTCTTCTTTAAAAAAAAAAAACAAAAAACACTGTGTAAACACAATGACCAAAGCAGCTATAGGCAGCATTTACTCAAGGTTCAGATTGTTTGCCAACTGGAAATAGCAAAAGTCAATACAAGAAAGGGGTTACAGTCCAACAATTTGTGTGCTCTTTAGAGGATTTTACAAACAGTACCAAGACAAAATCCTCAAATTCTGTCTCCCTCTGAACATCAGAAAGGATGAAGGTTCAGATCAAATGGAATTGCATTGGGCTCTTGGATCAAAACCCACCCTTCTAGTTTGTGTCTAGGCCAGAATTCTCAGAGAGAGGCCAGTCTCACTACATTTCAGCCTTATTGTTCCTGAAGTACAGACTCAAAAAGAAATCTGGCTGTTCCCCATGAAGCAAACTGTAAGATATGGGGGCAGAGGGAAAGGGGGCGGGGGGGGGGGGAAGAGAAAAAAAAAAAAAAAAGAGGAGAAAGATATTAGAAGCCTGAGCCAAAGGCCACTGAAGCCAACAGAAAGGCTACCACTGACTTCAATGGGCTTTGGATCAGGCCTTAAGGCAGGGATAGGCAACTTATGGCACGCGTGCCAAAGGCAGCACGGAAGCTGATTTTCAGTGGCACTCTCACTGCCCGGGTCCTGGCCACCAGTCCGGGGAGCTCTGCATTTTAATTTAATTTCAAATGAAGCTTTGTAAACATTTTAAAAACCTTGTTTACTTTATATACAACAATAGTTTAGTTATATATTATAGACTTATAGAAAGAGACCTTCTAAAAACATTAAAATGTATTACTGGCACACGAAACCTTAAATTAGAGTGAATAAATGAAGACTCGGCACACCACTTCTGAAAGGCATCAGAATCAGAGACAAAACAAAAAGAAAAATCCAGACAGAGTAACTTTTTTTAAAAGGGATGTTTAGATTCCTAATGTGCACAGGCAAAGTCATGCAGAAAGTTCACCAAATATCCAATGCCTGTCTTCTCTCTGCAGTGGGATTCAACTATCCTCAGATAACCTTTGAATTAAAAATACATGCAGTATTTCAGCAGATCACAGTCAAAACAAACCAAAAATTAAAACTAGCAATAAGAGCTGGCCCAAGATGAGCCATATCTATTATTCAGATATGCTCGTCTATCATTCCCTTTATGTGCTTACTCTAAATTATAGTGCTGAAAGATTTCTACCACTCACTAGCCCAGATGGATTTTTTAAATATATATTTAATAGTTTTCCAGTTGTTGCTAATAAATTAGATTCTTATTTAGGTGAGAGAAAACTAAAATTGGTGCCCCTGAATGTTGCCACCACACATATTTAAGTAACTGCCATTACAAAAACGTATTACAGATTTATTACACATGCAATTCATTCTATCGATACGTGAAATGCATAACATTGGCAAACTGTATGCCTAATGTTCCAAAGTACTAAATTTTTATAAGAATATGCATTATAGCACCATTGCAAGAATAAAATGCTTCTGAGGGCCAAATTCAGTCCTGGGGTAAGCAGATGCAACTATATTGAAATCAGTCAATCTCCAGCTAATGAGCATGTCAATGGGTCAAATTCAGAAGAGCGGTACAGAGGCAGTCATTAAATCACCATTGCGGCACAGTGGCATAGGGGACACTATGCTGCACAGAGTTAAAAAAAAAAAATCGTTGAATTTCAAATGAACAATTTGTGTCTTCTCAGACATTCAGTGAGCAGAAAAAAAGACTAAATTTGTTGTATGAATTATTTGTTGCAAATTATTCACTCCACTCCAGCCTAACGGATATTAAATTTTCACATGATTTATGTATGTGACAGGACTGCATGCATGAAAATGATTCTGAATCCTTAGTAAACTCACTTGATATGGTCACCATACACATTTAATCCCTTCAGGTTTTTTTATGCTAGTGCATAATGATGAATTCACAGAAAAAAAATTGTATTTAAAGACATTTGGAACCTATTTTATGCAAATAAAAAGTACGTTTTGCACCAATTACTGTTTAATTACTTGAATGTTGATTCTAGTTTCTCTGACCAAAGGCACCTTGCCTCTACTCTGGGGACAAGGTGGCAGAGTGAATTAGTTAACTACACCTGGACACATGGGTTTGGAAGCTCATAAAATAGGTTTGGTGGCATCACGCAAGTCTACATTTGTGCATACCCCAAAACAAAATCAATTAGGTGTTACTCCTTCCTGAGGAGAGGAGCAAAAAACTGAGGTAAGAGGAGAAATTGCAGGTCAGAGCTCTGGGGAGAAACATTCAAGAGTTAGGGTAAGGCCAGCTAAAGAGACAGCCAGACAAACAAACAATAGCAGCGGCACCCAGTTCTCATACAGAGCTCAAATAGCCTTTGATAAGAACATTGATGTGGATTGAAAACAAGCTTTTAAACCCCAATTATAAAAAAAAAAGACAATATTCAGCAATGGGAGAAACATCTAGTGGGTTATTGCAAAGATTGGTATCAAAACCAATTTCATTTAACAGCCTCACTGAGATCTGGAAGTGAGTGTTAACAGCAAATTAAAGATAGCTACTGATGTTACTAAATTGGGAGGATTTGCAAATATCAATGAGGAAAGAGCAAACATGCAAAGGAACTGAGGGGGGCTGTAATTGCAGGAAAAAATATATAGTGAGGTTCAGCTTTAAAAATGCAAGTTAATATATCTGATAGAAAATAGACCAACATACATATACTTTTTTGAAGCAAAGATCATAAATGGCACTAATTGCCTCCAGATTTTACTCAGATCTTTTCCCCCTTTGAAGAAGACAGCCAAGGAAATTTAAATGCAAAAAAAAAAGCCCCACATACATATTCTTGCCATAGTTACAGTTAAAGTTTGGAAAAGAAAAAAAAACAAGACAGAGTTAAGGATGTAAAGCCAAAAACTTGAAGGTCAGGAAATTCCTACAGTTAAGATTGCTCTGGGAATGCTAATTCCATCACATGAGTCTCATTTCATTTCCAATTCCCCTTGTTATTTGTAAACTCTGCTGTATTACTCTTATTCATGTATAGTATAAAATGCTCCATCTGTGCAATTGTAGCTGAGCAAACATGACTGGAACACCTTTAGATTTTTGAATCTCCTATGTGAAGTGTTTGCTCTCAGAGCCCTAACATTACTAGTGCTACATTACATAATAGTACAGGTTTTGTTTTTACACTCAGTACTAGACACACTGACTCACTCCTTGATCATCCAGGCTCCTCTTGAAGCCTGTCATTCTTTCTCACATGTGAAACCAGGCTGGACTCTTTTATAGGTTCCCTTAATTGGCTCATCAAGATAAGAAAGGTCACTCGGACGAGCTTCAGCTGCTTTCCCACAGACCCATACAAACTGCAGAGTGAGGAACTAATGACCACATACTTCTATAAGCAAGAATGCCCGCTCTCAGGAAACCATAAGACTTGACTAAGCCTATGAAGATGCAGGACCATGTTTCTTAATTCCCTGAGAGTAGCTTAACTGCTTGCCATTGGTGGCAAGCCTAAGTAATTGGTATCCCTGTGATAAGTTCTAAATTGCATTTTTTTTTTCTATTTCTGTAGTGCCAAAAGTAGGCCAAGTGTTTTACAGAGAAGTATAAGGACAAGGGACATAGGAGTTGCAACTTTTAGGCACCTCAAAAATCACTGGATTAGGGTCCCTATACAATGCATGGGGAGAGCGTCATAGATTCCAAGGCGAGATGGGACGATTTTGATAATCGAGTTTGAGTTCCTATATAACACAGGGCTATAGAACTACTCCCCTCCCTGCAAATAATTACTAGAGCAGATCCTTTAGAGAGAAAAAAAAATCTAACCTTGATTTAAAAATTGCCAGTGATGGAGAATCCACCACAACCCTTGGTAAATTGTCCCAATGGTTAATTACCCTCACTATTAAAAACGTATGCCTCATTTCCAGTCTGAATTTGTCTAGCTTGAACTTCAAGTCATTGGATTGTGTTGTACCTTTCTCTGCTAGATTGAAGAGCCCATCATCAAATATTTGTTCTACATGTAGGTACTTATAGACTGTAATTAAATCAATCCTTAACCTTCTCTTTGTTACACTAAAGAATGGGATCGGTAAAAGCCAACATGCTAGGCAGGGAGCTGCCTAAGCTAGCCAATGGGAGATGGTGATGAGGGGTTTGTCCTGAGCCCTCCCTGTCTCACAGAGTTAGGCACCAAAACCTGGGCTGGAAAGAGGGGCCTATCTCTGCTTGTGCCTCTCTCTGTCCCGCAACCAGGACCCTCTCTTGGCATGTGGTACCACTGGACTATTGAGTCATTCACACTCTCTGTGGCCCAATGTATATTTAATTATTTATTCAAAGTGGAAGGGCTTCACCAAGAGAGACCCACATCAGAATATCCCATAGCCTACTGCTCAGGCACCCCCCTGAGATGTAGGAAACCCCTGTTCAAATCCTTTTGCCACAACAGGCCGAGGGGGAAATTCAACCAGGATATCCCATAGTCCAGGTGAATGGCTTAGAACTGGGCTAAAGGCTGTTTTGGAGGGAGTTAGACATGCTGTGAGCATGCCTACTGGATTAGACCTGCAGGGTGACACCTACCTCCACCTGCTGTGAGGATAGCACTGGGACTTAGGTGTGAAGGTGTCAGATGTGTGTGCAGCAGAATACATGTCCAGAGGCAGAAACTGTGGCAGCAGTATACATGCCCAGAGGCAGAAACTTAGATGCCTAGAAAACCTTTACAGTGAACATTTAAACACTGAGTGAGATTAGGTGCCTATGGATTTAGGCAGCAGCACCAGGGGAGAAGGGAGGAGGGTTTGTTGATTGCAATAGTGCCTAAAATCTGGGATATAGGCACCTACGTCCTTTTGTGGATCTGGGCCAAGGTGCCTGTTGTACAGAGTTCACAATCTATATTGACCAAAGAAAGGGAATGGGATGCAATACAAAGCAAACAATAGAGTAACAAAATGTATCTTGTTAATTCCATGGGTTTTGTTTTTATTTTATTATTTGGTTGACGCTTCTTAGAGAGGAGGATGAGGAGAACTAGGGTTTAAAAGTTTGTGAAGGAAGTGTTTTTAGAGGGCATGTGGAAGATCAAGGTCTCTCATAAGCATAGTTTTTCTTGTGCAGTAACAATGCCAAATGGCCTGCCATGTGATTATGTTTTTGCATCTAATTAGCATATTCAGTCAAACACTCAAGGAACCAGCCAGTCTTTTACATTTTAATTATCTTAGTTGCAACTGTACTTGTACATTAAATATAACTGCAAAGAGCTGGTTTAATAGAAATACATTTCTTTTGCTCTGTTTAACCAGGCCTATTTACTGATTTCATTGCTGTTTTTTGTAATCAAACTATAACATTATGTCAGTGTACCCTCCCTGTCATCCCCTGCCAAAAACATCACCACAATTGATATGTGATGTGTAGCATGGTAGAATGACTTTGCATATTACATCTGGATGATTCTATTTTTTTTCTTTATTCTGTTTAGCATGTCTGAAAAGAAGTCTGCCTCGAAGGGTATTTGATGTGTTTGAAAAGATACAGTAATTCAAAAAGATCAGAAATGATTAGATAGTACAATGAAGGTTTTCCCCATCATGCACTTAATATTCTTGAAAGGAAAAAATCCTGTACTTACAGACTTAACACTGCTGTCTACCATAATGGAAGTTTCCCTAAATCTACCTAGGGCATTGTAGTTGAGAGAGAACTTTCTTTTATTATTATTATTATTATTATTATTAACACAAGGTTCATAATTAAATCTGGATGAACTCAACCCATCAGCTCCTTTTAAAATAAATCTTGAGTTCTTTCTATCTCAGTGCTAGCATTTCTTAACACAAGTCTTTCCGGCAAGATAATAGATAACAAAACTCATTCTTTATAAATTAAATACCATCACAGGAGGAGCGGGGGAGGAGCTCCAGACTACCGGAGGCAATCTGCAAATGCAGGGAGGGAGTGATCTCTGCTGCAGGGGAAGTGGAGGAGGGGCTCTCTCTGGCTGTCGGAGCCCCATGTAAGTGGCACCATCCGGCCGGCTGCCCTGTTAGCTACATGCGCTCTGCATGGGGGCGAGGCGGGGAAGTCTGGACATTTACAAATTCCCCCCGGACGCTATTTTTAGCTCAAAAAGCCCGACATGTCCGGGGGAATCCGGACAAATGGTAATCCTAATTCTGGGCCTCTAACCTTCCCTCATTCAAACCCTGTTTAAGACTAAATCGGATCAGATAGCCAAAAGAAGAAAGTTGCTGTGCATGATTTAGGGGGGAGGTTGAGGGTGCATTCCTGGTGGCTAAGCTGAGGGCTCAAAAAGGCTTTTCTGTTGCTGTGATTTAGTGGCTGGCTGAGTTAATTCGTTATTTCATTGTTTAGTGCTGCTGGATGGTTGCTATTAGGTTACTGTAAGTTTAAATCAATTGTTAACATGCCTACAGCTTTTGTGTGGGTGGTTTTTAATGTCTGAATAAATAAATGAAGGAGTTTTTTCTACGATATTTTCATCAAAACTATATTTTAAAAAATTGTTGAATATAAAACAGTCATATAAGTACAGTCTAGCTGTGCCAGAGTACTTCTGCAGCCCCTGCTTATTTCTTTCCCCATCTTCTCCCCACTGTTTCCCCCCCTTCATTGCATCACACATTACATTTAGATCCTGCTCAATCCAGGTGGACCTCTGTCCTCACATTGAATTCAATGGGGCTCCATGCTGGGGTCCACTGAGCAAAGCAGTTGGGAGGATCAAGGCCTTAAATTTTAAGCTCCAATGATCAGTTTGATTGAGTGGGACCTTGCTGGCCTGACAACCTACACAAGTCAGGCCAAAGTGTAATAAAAAGACAGACCCCCCCCTACTATCAAGTGTCTTTCAGTCATGAGTATGACCCACCCCATGATTAAGCACAGTATGTTACTGTGCTTGGAGTTTGATCCCATGTCCATTTGTCATAGGTTCAGTTTATTCATAGATTCTAAGGTCAGAAGGGATCATTGTGATAATCTAGTCTGATGATCTGTGAAGGGTTAAAATCCATGTGCATTTTGTATAGCAACCTGGTATATGGATTGTGCCAGCTCTTTTTCAGACCCGAAGTCCAGAGTTTGGTTAAGAGACCAGAGGCCTAGCTAATAGTGATTAGCTAAGAGAAATAAACAAGATAACATTGCCTTTGCTAAGATCTGCTTGGTCAGTAGAAATGCCAGATGTTGAAGCAATAACTGAATAATTATCTTTCATCCAATGTTTCAAATTGAACAAAGGATCCCTGTTCCTATTGCATCAGTCTCTTCTGTAGGAACGTTCTTCCCACAGATCCAACCTTGAGAATATGAAAATTGGCACGTCAGTATAATGATATGGCATCCTTCCACCTCTCTTCCAAGGGACCAATGCCCTGCCTTAAGACATAAAGGAGACAATCTGTATTACCATATCCTTTCACTGTTCTTTACTTTAACCCCTAGGACTGTACCTGTTGGACAGTCAAAGGAGTTGCTCCATTCCTATGGACCCCAAATCAGAATTCAACATCTATATTTTATACTAATAACATTTTATCAAAGTATTAATTAAATGTTAACTTGCTAACTTGAGACCATGGGCGGAGACATTATGTAACCTTTTTAACCATTGGCTACTGTGTTATTTTGTCTTGCTGCAAATCCTATTCCGGGGTGTGGAACTGCCTACCCCGTCACTTTCCCCTGCCCATGGTAAATCTATATATTCCATTGTAATCAATTGATTGACAGTGTCTCTGAGCCTTATAAGCCAGGTGACACTCTGCCAGCGCTGTGTGTAATAAACCCCTATGCTTTGACCTCTACACGGTGTGGATTTATGTCCTTCAATCTGTATAGCAGAGGCCCATAAAACTTCCCCAAACTAAAAATCCAATCTGTGCTGTGTGGCACCTAGCACACCTTTGTGCAATGTGTGGTAATTAATTACTAACAAGTTTTTCTTCATCATCATCATGGCAAATACCAAAGAGACATGGCCTCTTTGCAAATCTGGAGCACTACCTGGATCAATTTCAGGCAAGGTGATTAAAGTGGTCTAGTTGAACAGTCATTTTATGTCCATCACCGGCAATCTTCTTGCACCAACAAAGCTTTTGATGCCCACATGATCACCGGCTGTGTAGCAGAATCCCTTGGTACTCCTGCTTCAGAATTCATTGGTCTTCCATTCTAGCAATATGTCCATACCAGAAAACCATTGATATGTAACCGGTGTTGATGGAGGCAATTGCTGAGTTCAGCTTTGACTATCCTCACTTCTGATCTTGTCCTGCCACTTAATCTGGAGAAGCTGACAAAGACAAGAATAGAAAACCTCAATGCAGCATTCTTCACTCTTTCTCAGAATCCATATTCCACTTCCATGTGGTAGAATTGGTATAACTGGGGGTTTATAGATTTGCAGCTTTGTAGCAATCTTGATGTCACAATGTCCCAAGAAAGTCCATTGAAGTGCCTGAAACATTGCAACAGCTGCTGATATATGAGCGTCCACATCTTTTGAGCAACCTCCAGCATGTCTATGAAACTGCCAAAAGGATTATATGTCCTGGAAATTGAAAACAGATGAATGTGACAAAACAGGTTTCTTCTGAACAAAGGGGAAAGAAAATATGGTGGCAGATGTCCTGTCCAGGAAAGAGGGCTCTGACCAGCTGCCTCCAGGTCAGCCAATGGCGAACCCTCCTACAGCTTTGTAAGCAGGCAGGTATGATCCTAAGAGCATCCCAGTGCCAGAGGGAAAGGGGCTCAGAAGTATCAGGTAATGAGTTTTTCAGCTGGCCTGGCCAACTTAGTGTATCCCAACTCACTATGGTTGTAACCTATATCTAAAAGGTATCATGTAATATGTCATTGGAAAACTAACAACTCACAGATCATTAATATTCAAGTGTGATGTATGTATGTAGTATGTATTAAGAGTTATGAATATATGCTGGAGTTATGACTAAAATGTGTTTAAACCAGGCAGGTTGTGAGGAGTTGGTAAATAGGACTACCCTAGACAAAGGAGTGTGTTTACTTCTCTGACCTGCCCAATTGTCAGGCGGAGACAATGAAGGTCCATTTACATAGTAGGTAAACAAAGCTATCAAGCTAACAAGTGTGGGAGGAGACAGGATGGTGTCCACATGCAGCAGGAGAGAGAAGCTTGGTCTAGGTTTTACCTTTCAAAGAATACATTGCAAAGGTTTACTGGTCTATAAAGACAGGGAGTCTGAACCTCAAGAGATAAGAAATTGAATCAACTGATTACATATAATATTACTGTATTATAAAAGTATATTGAGTGAGATGTTTTATGAAATCCTATGACACACTGGAAATTTAGATCATAAAATGGATAGATTAACAAGATATAAGGAATTATGGATACCAATTGATATTAGGCTTTATGGACTGTTCAAACAAAGGGAGAAACAGGTCTCTCGCAGACAGGAGGGAATGTCACAGCTATCTACCTGTCTCCAAAGAAATTAAGCAAGATGTGACCAAAAATAATGGAAGCTCCATTTACATTCTAATCAGCAGGCAGATGGGAAACCAACAACAAAGGAAGAACAGCATGAGGTCATCCTGCCTCTTGAAACAAGGTCGTTGAACTTTGGAATACATAAGCAAAGAGTGAAGTCATGATTGGCATCTATCACTAGACATACAAAAGGGAACCGATCTCTTGCAAGCTGAGAAAGATGGATCCTTCAACCAAGCGGTAGGGTTGAAGTTTCTGGGAACTGAATATACGTGAGAAAGCCTACTTAGGCAAAGATCTTTCACCAAGGGAAATCAGCCTCTTTTACTTCTGTGGAAGATCCTAACTAAGGGAAAGTCAACCATGGCTGGGAAGAAGAAATGATTGGTGAGAAACCATCTTGAACAAAGCCTATACCTGGTTAGATGAAGTTTTAGACTTTTAAATGTGTGTTTTCACTTTTGTTTGTAACCTTTTCTAATTTTATTTCTTTTACTTTGCATCACTTAACTTATGTCCTACTTCTAATAAATTGGTTTATAGTAAAAACTAAAACAAACCCAGTACTATGTTTGAAGGGAAGAGTGTATTTACCCCAGTTAAGTTAATAAGCTGTAATGTGCTTTTGTCTCTTTAAAAGGGCAACAAACCTTATTACCTCTCTGAACTGTCCAGGAGAGGGCTGGAGAAATTTGGGACGGAGAGTACATTGGGGTCACCTTGCTGGTTGTAACCAAGACTGGTGGAAGCTAGAGTGGAGCTGTAGACAGACTGTTTGGATGAGAGCTACTGGAACAGGCGTGTCTAGCATACAGACACTCATGGTGTGCATGCTTGTAGGCTGGCTGGGAGCATTCCTGGCTGGCAGCTACTGCAGTGAAGCATTGTAAGACACCCATACTTGCAGGGCAAGTGGTGACACAAATCTTTACCGGCCTGAATTGCACCCCCAGAATGATGTGACGGGGGACCTGATAAGTCTTCAACTATGTTAAGGGCTGTTATAAAGAGGAGGTTGAATCAATAGTTCTCCATGTCCACTGAAGGTAGGGCAAGAAGTAATGGGTTTAGTCTGCAGCAAGGGAGATTTAGATTAGATATTAGGAAAAACTTCCTAACTATAGGGATAGTTAAGTACTGGAATAGGCTCACAAGGGAGGTTGTGGAATCCTCATCACTGGAGGTTTTTGAGAACAGGTTGGACAAACAACTATCAGCAGTGGTCTAGGTTTACTTGGTCCTGACTCAGCACAGAGGACTGCACATGATGACTTCTTGATGTGTCTTCTAGCCCTACATTTCTGTGATTTTATGTTTGAGATCTGGAACAAAAAATTCAGAGAGGGACCCATAATTAGCTGTTGACAAAGACTCAGAATTTACCAAGCAACAGAAGTTACCCAGTCCAGAATAAAGTTTATGGAGGGTGGATAGTTCTCTGAGAATCAAGACATGATAGACACTCCGAAATACTACAAGAAGAGAGACCTGAGGTAGAAATGCATGCAGAGCTCAAAAGCAGAGTCCAGCCAAAATAGCATATGGTGGTGCACGCACCGTGACAACCAATACTAGCCAAGATAAAGCTGGGCATATGGGAAAAGATGCAAGAAATGTAATGGATTACTTCACCATGCAACAGTTTGCACTCACCAACAGAGTATGCACAGCGTGGACCAAGAGGATGACAACAGCACCACTGGCTCAAATTAATTCTTCATAGGAAGAATGGACAATGTAGCAGCAGAAGATGACTGGACTATCAACTCATAAGCAAATGGGACATTTATTGCTTTTAGAGCAAGTAGAAGAATGAACAGACTAGATGAACTCATGGGACATTATAGAAAAAAATGACTGATCCCTTCACTTATGCACAGACCAAAATAATTAAATAAATATGTAAAAAGGGAGAGAAATTTGAGGAGATGGCTAATGCCAAATATTTTTTTTCTATTCTTGGTGCCCTTCACCAGAAAATACATTTTTTTGATGCAATAAAGAGTGCAAAGGCCTACATAGATGACATTTTTATCTGGGGGAAAAACAGCAGAAGAGCATGACTAAAGGCTGTGAGCAGTTTTGGAAAGAACCACAGCTGCTGGACTAAAGCTAAACAAAAGAAAACAAATTAAATTCTGTGTAACGGAGATAACATACCTTGGAGAGAAGTTAACACAACAAGGTGTAGAGTTAGAGAATGGTAAGGCTGAGGCCATCATCCACACGCTGCCCCAACAGAGAAGGAAGAGGTACAAAAATTCCTTGAAATGGCAAACTGTGTAGAGAAATTTGTGCCTAATCTAACTGCATGAATCAGCCACCTGAGAGAGCTACTCGGCAAAGATGTACAATGAACGTGGGATGCGAATCTTAATAAAGAGTTTGAGAAACTGAAACAGGTGAATAGGCCCCAGTCATGACAGACTAGGACAGTAAATGCAAATTAAGTTGTCCACAAGAATGTACTGGTGCAGTCCTCTTACGACAGTATGATCAAAACTGGAGACCAGTAGCTTACGCATCCCTAGCTCTAACAAAAGCGGAGTGTCAATACACCCAAATAGAGAAGGAGGTTTTAGCCTCAGGCTGTGGCTTCTAGCAGTGGCACTGATGCCCTGTGCTGTATTGCTGTAAGCTCTCTCATATAGCCACTCTAAGCCGATGGGAGAGAACTTTCCTGTCCACTTAATTAATCCACCCCCAACGAGTGACAGCAGTTATGTTAGCGGGAGAAGCTTTCCCACTGACATAGCACCGTCTACACCAGCACTTAAGGTTGGTGTAACTTATGTCGCTCAGGAGGGTGGCTTATTCACACTCCTGAGCAACACAAATTATACCAATATAAGGGGTAGTGCAGACATAGCCTATCAGCTTGAAAAGTTTCATGACTATTTATGGGAGGCCTTTGTTAGCTGAATTGGCCATAAACCACTGATTGCCATTGCTATAAAGGGCCTGGGAATATAGCGATTATTTTTTTCGGCTACAAATGCACGATTTGCAAATTGATGACAAACCTGGGAGAGATTTGGTGGCTGCAGATACACTCTCCAGAGCATTTGATAAAAGTGCAGCAGGGCAAAAAGTCCAGAGCTAGATTTTGTAAATGTCAATGTGGAAAAAGAAAAAATAAACCAGTCCAATCTCAGATGAAATGTGGACTGTGATTGCCAGAGCTACTGCTCAGTAGAAGATCCTACAGAAAGTAATTAAGAGTTGCCAGGACAGGGTATTCCCAGCTCTTATCAATTTAAGGCAGGCGCTCTCAGTACTAGATGGGGTTTTGTTTAAAGGCGTCAGGATGGTGATTCCCAAAATTAGGGTTACCATACGTCCGGATTTTCCCGGACATGTCCGGCTTTTGGGGGCTCAAATCCCCGTCCGGGGGGAAATCCCCAAAAGCCGGGCATGTCCGGGAAAATCGGGAGGCTCGGGGGGCCTCTTTGTCCGGG